>NW_026694629.1:0-45334 GCF_021218885.2 Marmota monax
ATAAACAATTTGGAGAATTTCAGCTCTTTGACACAACTATTATCTTCAGCCGATTCCTTGGTGAGATGGTGTGGCTGCTTTGGAATACTAAGTTGGGGTGCAGGTGGGGGAGCAGGTGAGGGTGCCCAGCCCATGTGAGTATTTTGGATATTGAGGACCAGCTGTAACAGAATTGTCTGAGTTAAGGCTAAATGACTGCTTATTTTTTTTTTTTTTCTCAATTTTGGAAGTAATTTCTGTGTTTGCCTGAATTTAAAAAAATTCTGAGGAACACTAGAAATGACTAGAGATTGCATGAAGAGATGGAGTGCTGACGTCAGCTTCCAGTAGAGGCAGCCTCTGGTCTCCAGGTGAGCCTGGAATCCTCCGGATCTTTCTGGAGAAGGGTGGGGGAAGAGTACAGATGAAACAAGATGGACCTTGTGTTGACAGTGTTGGGTGAGAGAGAAAATATGCACAACATAAAGTTCACCTTCTGCTATGGTTGAATGTTTGTGTTCCCTCCAAAATTCATGTGGAAACTTTATCACCAACGAAGCAATATTAACGGAGGGGGTCTCTGGCTGGGCACTGTGGTTCATACCTGTAACCCCAGCAGCTTGCAGGCCGAGGCAGGAGGATCCCAAGTTTGAGGTCAGCTTGGTTAATGCAGCAAAACCCTGTCTCAACATGGGAATGTGGCTCAGTGATAGAGCACTTGCCTTGCATTTACAAGGCCTGGGTTTTATCCCTGGTTGGGGGGGGGGGAGAAAAAACTGTGAGGAGGTAAGACTTTTAGGAAGTGATCAGCAATGCTATGAAAGGGCTGGGCACCTTTTGCCCCTCCATCTTCCTCAATGTAAGGACATAACAAGAAAGTGCCATCTCCTTTTTTTTTTTGCGGGGGGGGGGGGGCTAGGGATTGAATTCAGGGGCACTTGACTATGAGCCATATCCACAGCCTTATTTTGTATTTTATTTAGAGACAGGGTCTCACTGAAATGCTTAGAGCCTTGCTTTTGCTGAGGCTGACTTTGAATTCACAATCTTTCTGCCTCAGCCTCCTTAGTCTCTGGGATTAAATGTATACAATGCAGCACCCAGTGAAGGTACATCTTGAAAGCAGAGAGAAGTTCTCACCAGATAGTGAATGTGCTGGTATATTGATCTTGGGCCTCTAGTCTCTGGAACTGTGATAAATATATTTTTGTTCTTTATAATTACCTAGTCTCAAGTGTTTTATTATAGTATCACAAGCAAACTAAGACACTGTTTTACCATTTTCAAGTGTTCAGTTCAATAATGTTAAGTGTATTAACATTGTTGTGATTTTGTCCAGGAGGACAGTGTATATGTCCTTAGGTCTGTAGGTTTCTTTGGAGAAAAATGAATTTTAAAGGATTTTTTTCTTTGTGTAGGTACCTCAATTAAGTATAATCTGGGTGTAGATAATTGAACCTATAAGGGATACACCCCTGCCCAAGGCCTACTGCTCCTGAAGGCCCTACCCAGACTGACTGCAGCCAGATGTGTTCTTTATCTTTTTGGTATTGGGGATTTAGCCAAGGGGTTATACCACTAGCTATATCCCAATTTTTTTTATTTTGAGACAAGGTCTTGCTAAGTTGCTTAGGGCCTGGCTAAATTGCTGAGGCTGGCCTGGAACTTGCCATCTTCCTGTCTCATCCTCCGGAATTGCTGGGATCACAGGCACATGCCACTATGCCTGGCCAGATGTATTTTTCTTAGCATTTCTCCAACTTCTGTCTTTGTCCATAAAGTCATGGATTTCTTTTTTTTTCCTTTAAGAATAGAGCATTTAGCTCAGTTGGTAGAGCTTGCCTCGCATGCACAAGGCCCTGGGTTCAATCCCCAGCACCACAAATAAAAAAAAAAGAACGTATTAGAGCCAGGCATGGGGGTGTACGCCTGTAATCCCGGTGACTCAGGAGGCTGAAGCAGGAGGACTGAAAGTTCAAAGCCACCTTCAACAATTAGCGAGGCCCTAAGCAACTTAGCAAGACCCTGCCTCAAGAATTAACAAAATAAATAAACAAATAAATAGGACTGGGTTGTGGTTAAACACCCCTGGATTTAATCCCTGGTACCCCCCCCCCAAAAAAAAAAGTAAGATAAAAAGGAAGGAAGGAAGGAGAATAGATTAGGAGATGTCAACTTTTAAAAAGTCAAAGAAAAATCCAGGCTTTATGGGAATTTCAGGAAGGAAGAAAGGAGAGCACGGGAGCCAGGCCAGAGGAAGTGAGGAGACGCCAGGCCCTGGGGCTGGGGGGCTTCCCAGCTCCTCCTCCTCTGCCTCTTCGCTCTCCTGGGGTTGAGGGAGGGGGTCCCCACCTCCTAAGGTCTAGGAGGTACCACTGTCACAGCAGAGGAAGGGGCACGATCTTCTGGAGGTGGTTAGGCTCTGGGGTCCCACCCTCATGAATGGATCAATGCTATTACTATAGGGAGTGGGGCAGTTACCCCAAGAGTGTGGTCCTAATGAAAGGATGAAAATGAGCCCCACCTTTTGTCTCTTCCACCCTGTCTGCTTGCCCGCCCTCCACCATATCATGTAGACAATGACCTCCATCAGAATCTGGGACCAGGCTCTTGGACTTCCAGCCGCCAGACCTGTGAGCCAAATACCCGCCATTCATAGTCACACAGTACAGGCCATTCTGTCATAGCGGCAGCAAGTGGTCAGAGGCAAGGCGGTTTCATTATAACCAGGCCTTCCTCAGGAAATTTAGATTGTCTAAGATTTTCATAATTAAAACTACACACTTATGGCTCTGTGCTTGGATTCATCCCCAGTTCTTTCGATACAATAAATTCTTAGAAGTGGACATATCATGTCTACAAGTGTTGGAATAAAATTCTCAGGTAGAATCCCTAATAGCACAAGACATTTATCTTATGTATACATTTTTAAAGGCTGTTAACACCATTTGCCAAAATACCCTCCAAAAAATGTATCGGTCACCCTTCCACTGGCAGTAACGTTGGGTGGTACCTGGAGTATTTGGTTGATGAATGAAACGACTATACATATTTTTTGGTATCTGGGATTTAACCCAATGGTGCTTAACCTTGAGCCATATCTCCAGCATCCCTTTTTATTTTTCATTTTGAAATAGGGTCTTGCTAAGTTGCTTAGGGTCCTGCTAAATTGCCGAGGCTGGCCTGAAACTTTCTATCCTCCTGCCTCAGCCCCCCAAATCACTGGGATTATGGGTGTGGGCCACTGCACCTGGTAGAAGGATATCATTTTTTTTTAAAGAACATGCAAAAAGGACTAACCACAAAGGGAAACATTGATACTTTTGACCAGATCCAAATTCTGTAGAAGATGCCATAAGCAACTTCAAAAGACAAGCTGCAGTCTTTGCAAGGACACCTGAACAGCATAAAACTAGTAAATTACTCACACATAGGACATGTAAAAATGTAGAACATAAAACACAGGGCATAGAAGAGAGAACATGTGGAAACTAAAAGCACCCCAACAGCAAATTGGGCAAAGGCTACCAAGCGGCGAAGTACAGAAGAGAAACTTGTAAACATCTTAAAAGATGTTAAAGCTTCACAGCTGATCACACAACCTGTTACCATCCTGTCACAGCCGTCAGCTTGACAGGAGAAAGCTTGATGCTACCAAGTCTCGGTGAAGATGAACTGTTGTGTTTTTTTTTTTTTTGTACTAGGGATTGAACCCAGCAGCACTCGATCACAGAACCACGGAACCACAGCCCCAGCCCTTTTTAAAGTTATTTAAAGACAGGGTATCGCTGAGTTGCTTAGAGCCTTGCTAAGTTGCTGAGGCTGGCTTCCAACACCTGATTCCCCTGCTTTCCAAGCTGCTGGGATGACAGGCATGTACAACCTGGCCCGGGAAAGGTAAGGATGAAATCTAATAAATTTTAAAATTTGCATGCTGTATGACAAAGAAATTTCACTTTACAGCCTTCATTCTAGGGAAGACTCACATGCATTCATGTTGATCACGGCATTATTTGTCATAATAAATGTTGAAAGCAGCCTGTAGGTGCCCCTGGAGTTTTATCAGTTTCTAAAACATTTTTCCTTTATTTTTTTTAAAGATCTGAAACAAAAGGGCAAATTCTTGAGATTTCAGGAAGATGGGTGCTGAGCACATGGGTTATTTTCTAGACTTGTTGACATATTTTGCAACCTCTTATTTTAAAAAGATGGTATGTTATTAGGAACGCAGAAACAAACACCCCGTACAGTTTCAGACCTCATAAGTGGCAAATGCAGACACCCTTGACCGGTGGTTCCTGACCTTGGGGGAAAGCACACGTTCTTTCCATAGCAAGACTAATTTCAGCAGTGGGTTTTGTAGATGCCTTTCCTTAGGTTGAGGTGAGGATGCCCCCTTCTGGGTTATAATGTGTTTTATTACAAAAAGAGCTCGATTTTGTCAAATGCTTGTTCTGTGCCTATTGAGTTGATCATATATATGTGTGTTTCGACTTTATTGATATGATGTGTCACGTTAGTTGATTCTCAGATGTTAAATCAACCTTGACTTCCTAAGATAAATCCCATGTTTTCATGGTACATAATTCCTTTCTTATGTTTCTGGATTTAGTAGGCTAGTATTTTCTTGAGGATTCTTGTATGTATATTCAGAAGAGAGATTGGTTTTTAGTTTTCTTTGTGATTGTTGATCTGTGGTTCTTTTGCCTTGTTTGTTTTTGGTATTGGGATGGACCCCAGAGCTGCTCTACCACTGAGCAACACTCCCAGTCCTTTTTATTTTGAATCAGGATCTCTCTGAGTTGCTTAGAGCCTCACTAAGTTGCTCAGGCTGGCCTCGAACTTGCTATCCTCCTGCCTCCGCCTCCTGAGCCGTTGGGGTCACAGGTGTGCATCTTGGAGCCCAGCTTCTTGGTCTGTTGTTTTTGACAAAGTCTCTTAAATGTAATTGACCAAAGGTGGTTGCTAGCCCAGATGCTTTGAAGGTGTAGCTGACGAGGGCCAGAGGGTGGCAGCAGAGAGCCACGCACAGAGGTCCTGGAACCGGGTAGGAAAATGAGGACACAGGCTGAGAGCCAGGAGCCAGAGGCACCCACAGGAGAGTGGTGTCAGGTGTGGAGAGGAAAAGGCAGGCTGGCCATGAGCACACCTGCCTCAGGTAGTCAGGAGGAGAGAGGGGCCTGGGTGGAAGTTCAGGGATTGCTCCTGGATCCCACTGGGAATTGAGCCCAGGTCTCTGCCCTGAAGTTCTGCCCTTTCCACTGCACTGAGTTCTTAAGGGCAGAGGGACTTTTGGCCCATATACAATTCATCAGGCTTTTGGGATGCACGTAATCAATTACTGTGGTGGTAGGAATCATCGCAGGCCAGGTACTGAGGACCTGGGTGTCACACCTTGGTATTAGCTTTCTTTTCTGCTCCTTAGAGAGTGTCTGTCAGTCAGTCCTTGGCACTGATAGAGCCCTGAGAGACTCATGGCTGGAGGTCTCAAAGCCATCATCTATCTGTGAGTGAGGCTCTTGGGGAAGTTTATATTTATTTTTTAATTAATTAATTTATTTGTTGTAATTTGTTATACATGATGGCAGGATGCATTTCGATTCACAGTACACAAATGGAGCACAATTTTTCATTTATCTGGTTGTACACAAAGTAGAGTCACGCCATTCGTGTCTTCATACATGTACTTAGAGCAATGATTTCCATCTCATTCCACCATCTTTCCTACCTCCAAAGTTCCTCCATTCCTCCCATGCTCCCCTCACCCTCATTATGGATCAGCATCCACTTATCAGAGAAAACATTCAGCCTTTGTTTTTTTGGGACTGGACTTACTTCCCTTAGCATTATGTTCTCCAACTCCATCCATTTACCTGCAAATGCCATGATTTAATTCTCTTTTAATGCTGAGTAATATTCCATTGTGTATAAATACCACAGTTTTTTTTTTATCCATTCATCTCTTGAAGGGCATCTAGGTTGGTTCCACAATTTAGCTATTGTGAATTGTGCTGCTATACACATTGATGTGGCTGTGTCCCTGTAGTATGCTGTTTTTAAGTCCTTTGGATATAAACCGAGGAGTGGAATAGCTGGGTCTAATGGTGGTTCCAGTTCAAGTTTTCCAAGGAATCTCCATACTGCTTTCCAGATTGGTTGCACCAATTTGCAGTGGGAAGCTTTTATTTTAACCTCAAAAGTTCTGATGAGTGTTAATTACCCTTCACTGCCTCCACATGTCTACCTGAAGGCCTCTGGGAAGACTTGCTCTGGCCTGGCCATGGCATATATGGGTCACCTGTATATGGCAGACCCTCTTGGCGCACGGGATAGGAGTGCCGGAGTACAGCTGCAGCAAAATAACCAGGGGGTGACGAATAACTTGTGTAGGTTGATACAGCAGGAGTAGGAGCCGTTTATTGCAGGACAGGAGCAGTATTTATACATTCCACACAGCTTATCTAATTAGCATAAACTAGATACAGCAGTCAACCAATCAGGAATCTCCACACTTAATGGCTTGCTTTTGTTACTTCTCAAACCACTCCCTCTGGCATTTTGCCAGGCACCATCCAGACTTGTTTACGAACTGTAACATTCCCTTGGCAAAATGCCAGGTGTTGTTTTGACTTGTTTACAGACTCTAACATTCTCTAACATAGGAGCACTGAAGCACGACCAGCCAAGAAGTAGGCTGTGTCTGGGCTCCTTCTGGTGCTCAGCTGGTCAGGCCTCTCGAGTGTTCTAGCCTGTTTTCCCGTATGCTTTGTGTCACCTTTGTGTGCACCAAGTGGCTGCACAGTTGACGTCACTTGTATACTGATGGCCACAGTGTGGCTCTCTCTGCATTACCATGAGGGGATCCTGTACGTGGGAGTCCCTCCTACAGAGGCTTTGATAACTTGGGGTACAAAACTTTTGTGCAAATTTTAAAAAGCAACCTCGGGGTACATGCTGTCAGATGGGAAAGCCCAAGGCTGGGCTGGGGGCTCTGGGTGAAGGTGAGAGGTCTTCTTTCTCAGAGTGGGGGCAACCTGTGGTGGGCACAGGGCTCAGGAGCAGAGTTGGTGGTATGTCTGACTCACCAGTGACCTCGGTCACCATGTGTCATCTGAGTGATGTTGGGTGCAGCATCATGTGGCCCACGCACACCTCAACTCACAAAAAACATTGGCACAGCAGCTTGCTACTGCCACTGAGCTAGCGGTGGAAGTCAGAGGTCACTAACAGCGGTGCCAGAGCCTCAAACACTTGCCCTGTGAGCCTGTCTCAAGGGGGCCAGGGTGTCCGGTTCTAATATCCCTAAGTCAGAGGAGGCCATGGGTTCCCTCTGTGCAGTGCTTAGTCAGGGACTCCCAGAGACACGGCTGCAGCCCTGCATGTTACAGCAGCTCAGCCTCACAGGCCTTGAAGTGCCCACTCATGTCCTTTTCCCCAAGTCCAGCCTGGTGCCCCTGGGACATCCCTGAGCTGAGCTTCCCCTGCGACTTTGTGGTGTCAAGAACAGGCTGTGTTTGGCAATAGAGGTTTGTCCCTTCTCTCTCCTGTCATGGCCCAGCTCTCCTCTGGGGAGCCCACCCCTTCCTGTAAAGTGGTCTCAACTGAGACACTCCAGGGGGGACAAAACTGTTTTTATATTTTTAAAATCTTTTTTTTTTTAATTTTTTTTTATTGGTTGTTCAAAACATTATAAAGCTCTTGACATATCATATTTCATACATTAGATTCAAGTTGGTTATGAACTCCCAATTTTACCCCAAATACAGATTGCAGAATCACATCGGTTACACATCCACATTTTTACATAATGCCCTATTAGTAACTGTTGTATTCTGCTACCTTTCCTATCCTCTACCATCCCCCCTCCCTCCCCTCCCATCTTCTCTCTCTACCCCATCCACTGTAATTCATATCTCTCCTTGTTTATTTTCCCATTCCCCTCACAACCTCTTATATGTAATTTTGTATAACAATGAGGGTCTCCCTCCATTACCATGCAATTTACCTTTTCTCTCCCTTTCCATCCCACCTCATGTATCTGTTTAATGTTAATCTTTTCTTCCTGCTCTTCCTCCCTGCTCTGTTCTTAGTTGCTCTCATTATATCAAAGAAGACATTTGGTATTTGTTTTTTTAGGGATTGGCTAGCTTCACTAAGCATAATCTGCTCTAGTGCCATCCATTTCCCTGCAAATTCTATGATTTTGTCATTTTTTAGTGCTGCGTAATACTCCATGGTGTATAAATGCCACATTTTTTTTATCCATTCATCTATTGAAGGGCATCTGGGTTGGTTCCACAGTCTAGCAATTGTGAATTGTGCTGCTATGAACATCGATGTAGCAGTATCCCTGTAGTATGCTCTTTTAAGGTCTTCAGGGAAAAGTCCAAGAAGGGCAATATTTTTAAAATCTTAAAGCCAGGCCAGGTGGTGTCACATGCCCATAATCTCAACAGTTTGGGAGGCTGAGGCAGGAGGATTCCAAGTTCAAGGCCAGCTTCAGCAACTTAGCAGGACCCTGACTCAAAAAAAAGGGGGGGGGGCCTGGGGATGTGGCTTAGTGGTAAAGTGCCCCTAGTACCCCTAGGATCAATCCTCAGTACCAAAATAAAACAAAACTTAGGTCGTTGGGTGGGAATGGTAGTTAATAGAAGAATCTGGTTTGTTTTCCTAGGCAAGTTCTCTCTCCCCTTCTGAAGTAAAGAGAGAGGCACATAGGAGGGAACGTGCACCCCATTGTCTGTAAGCAAGAGCCCAAGTCCAGGAAGGCTTGGATGGGGATGGTGGCACCTGGGTCCCCCCAAGGCTACAGAGAGGCCTCAGCCTCAGGCTCCTTTTACCAGCGGATGGAGATCCTAGGCTCTTAGACTGCTGGGTCCCTGAAAGAAAAGCAAAAATCAAAACACACCTGGGATTCGTTGACAAGCTTGCGTTTATTTTTGCCTTGAAGAAGAACCCAGATGTCACGCGGCAGTGGCTGTGCCTTTTCATCTGCATGGTGATAGGAAATAAGAAGTTCCTCCCTGGTCACCCTTCCCCAGAGCCGTGCTGTGGTTCTGGGTTCTCCCCCGGTGCCAGGGTGTGAGGCATCAGGCCAGCGCCAGTTGCTGCTCCACCAACCTTTGTCCCAGCCCTCAGAGGCATTGGGTTCGGCCTGTCTCGGCAGCTTCCGTGCTGAGCTGGGGGTCTGGAAAGCCCTGAGGCTGCATACTCATAGGTGCCCCTTGCTGTGCTGCTAGCAGGTGGCTGTAGGCCCCTCTCTGGCCTTGCTGGGCTCCCTCTCTCTTCTTTCTCCAGTCACACAGGGTGGAGGGAAGGGAAAACCTCTTTGTAGACTCGGGAGGAGTCCTCCTCTCTTTACATCTGGTCCCCTGGGTTCTCAACACCCCCTTCCCTACTCCCCATCCTCCACCTGGGGCGAGTCTTGTTGGAAACCAAGTCATGGAGCCTGTTTGGTTATTTCTTCTTTCTGCTCTGCCTCTTTCTCTAGGCCAAGAGAACAGAGCCTCTGATACCTGGCAGGGCCACCAGCAGGAGGGCACATGTGGGCAGAAACCTCGAGACTATTTCAGCCACTTCAGATCACGAGGAACAACATCAAGGAGGGAGCAGAGACCCTGAGAGAGGCCTGAATTGTTCCCTGATGGATTCTAACATCTTCCCATGTCCTGTCTGCAGGTTAAGAAGGAAAAGGGAAGCCATTTTGGTTAGCTGGTCCCACCTTAGCTGTTGGCAGAGTGAGACAGGGAAGGACCCACTGGTCAAAACCAGAGGAGGCGGGAGAAGACCAGAGCAGGAGGGGCGAGGGGAGAACTCGTCCCCTGGAACAAGATGCGAGCAGGTGGGACGTTGCTCAGTCTTCCTGCCCCAGCAGCCTCTGCGTCCCTTTTGGTATGAGATCTTGGAAGGTTCCCAGGCACAGGCCTGTGAAAGGTTTGGGGTTGTAGGATGGGGGCAGGTGGAGGGGGTGGCAGGACTCCCCCTCAGGTCTTCCCACTGCCTGCACAGGCAGGGACATGGCAGGGTCGGGTCCTGGGCCCTGGTTTCTCTCTGCATGTCGTGAGCGCATCTTCCCATTGCTGTGCAGCGGGACCTCCACCCCGAGGGGGACCTTTGCTGCAGCAGGCAGGTGGGGCTGGGGCATTTCACTTCCGAAGTGTCGTCAAGGACAGTGGTGGACTCACAGGATAAGCAGGGTGGTCCATCTCGGGCCCAGAATCGGTACATCTCATGAGTTATAGGAACTCAAACAGGAGAACGTGCCCTTGACTTGTGCTCCATGTTCTCTTGACCCCGATGGTGGGACCCCTGATTCCTGCTCTGGTTGTCACCAGGAAAGTTGTGGGTGTTTGCAGGAACTTGGTGGGGAGGGGCGGAGGGCAAGGTGTAAGGGGCAGTACACGGAGTGGGGAGTATCCGCAGGGACGGAGGGAAGAGAGGAGAAAGGAGGCCCGAGCTTCACGGGGAACGTTCCCTGGAGGACGGCTGGGTTCCTGGAGCCAGGTGGTTCCAGGCTTGTGCAGTGTCCTTAGCACCCAGGCTGGTAGTCCCCCTCAGCCTCCCCGAGTTCTGTCCTTCTCTGGTTCCTTTGGAAATTGCTTGAGAGAAAACCCCAGGAGTCACAATGACAACTACAGTAACAAAACCACCTGTCCCCCAAGTAGATCTGAGGGCTTCGGGAGGAAGAGCGCCTCTGGAAGGAGCCTGGGGTTTCCTGTTTGAGTTGGGGCAGTGACGATGGGATTATGCTTCCTGGGTTCTTGGATCAAGGACCTGAGATTGCAGAGGGGCCCAGGAAAGCTCTCTGAACGCAGGGGAGGCCAGCGCAGGAGGCTCTGAACAGGCCTTGCTGCTGCTGCTGGAACCCCGGGGCTTTCTTCCTGGGCCAGAGAGGGGGAGGCCTGGGGGCCTCATGGCGAAGGGGCGTCTCCTGTCTCTGGTCTCCTCTCCAGACCCCTGTTCCCCACCTGGTATGTACGTGGAGTCTGGACTCTGCCCAGTACCTGCCCTGGATGATGGGTCCCTGAGCCCTGTTCCCAGCAGCTTCCTAGGAAACAAGGTTCCAGAATGGCCCCGAGCCCTCAGGAAAGGGCATCACTGTCCTTGTCTTCTTCTCCGCGTGTTTGCTTCGGCTGGTGGATCCTTATGGTCGCTCATGCTTATAAGAAGAATTGAAAACGTTTCAGTGAGAGGGTGGAGTCTCACCCGGGGAGAGGAACCAGCATGACCTTCTGAATCCTCTGCCTGTCCTGCTTCCAGGGGCCTCAACGTCAGTGTCCCCAAGCTGTGGTGCTCATGTCCCCACAGAACACCCGCTGTGCATAGCCCTGTCTCTGTGAAGGTCACTGGGAAGGGCCAACCAAGGCTATTCCACAGCCAGTCAGCTGGGGGTGACTGCTACTGCTACTCTTCATGCAAATCTGAAAAAGCCAGGGACTTCTTCATTATTGTAACTGTAACAAACATGGACTCTGTTTGAATAAGGACATTCACTTCCATCCGAAAATTGTCAAAATACACAAATTTAGTTACAAGACACTTTACTGCCATCTGCCCAAACTGTAGTAAACACACACATTTCTATCTTTGCAGTGAAACAACATGTAATAATATTTTTCAAAGTAAAAAAAGACGTCTATGCTGTGAATAGCACTCCCTTCTATATGGGAACACGTGTAATGCAACCCTGAATTCATTTTTCTTTTAAATTTGTTTACTGTCTCCTAAATATGTCATGACCTGTATTCTTTCCCACTGTGCATTTCCACTCTGGTGATTCAGTTGCTGTTCTTGTTTCTAGCTGGGCCCCCTGCAGTAGCCTCTCTCTGGTTCCCCTACTGACCCCTCCCCACACACTGCAGGCTGTTCTCAGCACCTTGAATCCTGTTAGGATGGCTCTTCTCCCTCTGCCCCAGACACCCTTCACTCCATTCCCAACAGGCAAATTTCTCCTTGCCCTTTCCGGTGTAGGTGAGGTACTTAACCTGTGCAGCTTAGCCTCTCCTGGACTTCACAGTTTGCTCATTCAGCACCTGCCACAGTAAATGGCCGGTTTACGTATTTGTTTATTCCCCCACTTGGTGGCTTTTGCACCTGGTAGGATCTTCAGCGCATCCTCGGCTCCCAGCATGCTCTCAGTATGCACCCACAGCACAGGTGGTTTAAACCTTCACAGCTGCAGGTTGAGTCTTTTTCCTGTCCTTGGGCGGTGAGCTGCTTCTCAGGGGCGTGTCTCGTGCCCCTTGGCGCCGCTGAGTCTAACACAGTGCCTGGTGTAGGTGAACTCCTTGCCTACATAACTATCTTACTGACTATTCCGTTTCCCGAGGTCCAGTCGCTCTCCCTCCTGCCGCTGCGGAGAGCACGGATGGGTGGAGCGTGTGCACCTGCCTGCAGAGTCCTGCCCTCCGCCCCAGGGAACGTTCTCTGCGCCTGTCATTCCTGGCACCGCCGCTAGGTGGCAGGGATCCTCCATCCTTCCCCACGGCCCAACCAGATGGGTAGCATGACTTCCCTCCACAGGAAAAACCAATTTTAGCTGTAAGAGCTAATTTGATGAAAGATCATTTTGTAAAACGGTCAACTCAGCAAATAATCACTTTGCTAAATCATTTAGGAGCTGTCTGAAGGTCTGGTTTTATCTGAAGTACTCCCCTAATACTTAATATTTCATTTAAGAATGAGTGAGCTTTTTCTCTGTTCAGTTTTCTCCCTTCTCCATTTTGGGGATCATTGTCTTGCTGGGCCTTTAACGGTGCCTTTTAATTGACCTCTGGCAGTAACTGCTGGGATGGGCCGCACTGTGCTGGTCTAGGCATTTGTCTGATGGTTTTAATGAGTTAGTTTTATGTCTGTTGACCTAGTGCTCAAGGAAGGTGAGAATTCTTCTGGAATGGCTTAAGGAGGTTGTGGGCCGTCACCAGCTCTCCCGCCAAGGTGTAGTCTGAGTGTCCCCCAAACCCTCCTTAGGTCATCTCAGCTTGATTGGGTTTTATTTTGAGTTCATGATAAGGAGTCCTCCAGGTCGGCAGGTGGGGACTGTCCGGTGGGAGGTGATAGGCTAGGCAACGCCCCAGAGCCTGTGGTTTTGACTCCTGTGGAGACTGGGTGTCTGAAGAACCCCCCTGAACTTCAGCAGCCTCCCCACGCTCCTTCTTCTAGGGTGGTGCAGCTTGGCTTCAGACACTTAAAAAGCCAGTCTGAGTTCAAGTTCATGGAATCATGGTCCCTGCACCTGAGGGAAGGTCTTGCTGCCCTGCGTGAACCTGGGGGTGGTCTGCTCAGCAGATTAAGCCAGGCACACGAGGGCCGGTGCTGCAGGAGTCCACAGGGGAGGTTTCAGAAGTCACCAAAAGCACAGAAACAGAAAGTAGAAAGGTGAAAAGGGAGGGGGTCGGGAGTGGGGGCTGGAGCCCATCGGCCTGGAATCCTGTGATGTGAGGGGAGACATTCTGGAAATCTGGTGTGTGACAGTGTTAATGTGCTCCAGGTAGCTGCACTATGCACTTAAAAGTGTTTATGATGAGCCACACACAGTGGCACATGCCTGTAATCCCAGTGGTTCAGGGTGTTGAGGCAGGAGGATCGTGAGTTCAAAGCCAGCCTCAGCAAAAGAAAGGAGTAAGCAATTCAACAAGACTCTGTCTCTAAATAAAATACAAAATAGGGCTAAAGATGTGGCTCAGTGGTTGAGTGACCCTGAGTTCAATCCCCGGTACCCACCCCACACCCACCAAAAAAAAGTGTTGATGATGGTAAATCTCATGCAGTTTTTGCTCCAGTAAGGTTAAAAATAAAAGTGTTCAACTACCTTAGGAAGTTGGGATAGGGCTTTGGGACACGTTGTGGTATCTCGAAGAAGGAGTTTTATTTGTGAGACCCTGAGGTCATGTTTCACTAGTTGGGAAAAGCTGTCATCCACCGGAGAGGCAGCTGGCCTTGGCTTGGGGGGTGGCAGGTTAGGGACGCTGTTGGGAGGGATTGTAAAGGTTATTTTTTGGGTTAGCTGAGACCAGAGAGTTGGTGGGAGGAAGCAAACAATTTCTTCATATTTTTACCTAAATCTTGGGAGAGGAGTAGGGTGAGATAGGTGGTGGGGGGGGACCAGTGGGGGGAAGGAAGTGCCTGCTCTGAGCCACTCCAAACAGACTCAGCTCAAACCCTCCTGCACCCAGATTCTAGCTGAGCCTCTGCTGGCGTTTCTCTTACCATCTCTGTAGTCTGCAGCTGTGGGAGAGGCTAAGCTCCACAGCCTTCTGCTGTGTGGTGGCCCCAGAAGGTGGCCAGTCCCAGAGAAGATCTGTGTGTGTCCCCAACCAGGCCCCTCCCTCAGCCTCTCCCAGCGTGGGCGCTTGCCCTGGGACCTGGCATTCTGAACTGCCTCTCTGATTGCAGCTGTGCCTCTGCTGATGTGAGACCTATTTCTAGAAACCTCTTCCTTCTCAGAAACCCTCAGAAATCCTCTGTCAGGGGGATTTAGCCCTGGAAACTGGTCGTTCCCCTGCTGTCCTTACCCGTGGCTCCTGCTCTCCTTAGGACTTACTTCTTCGGTCCTGGAGAACCAGCAGCTGCTCCCACAGATGGAGGAATGGAGCCAGGAGGAGCTCGGGGGTTCTGGGGCTGCCAGGGACCAGGGGACAGGACTGAGGTAGGTGTGCTGGGCCCCTGGCTGTGTGTACACTGGTGCGTGTATGAGGGGTGACGGTGCTGGGCTCACTTACGAGGTTCTAGGAAGGTTTCCTCCTGGTTCAAAGCGTGTTGCTCAACCCTGCAGGGGGCAGATGGGGCAGGAGGGACACAGGGCCATATTCAGCAGCCCTCTTACAAGGAGAAGTGCCAGGGAGGGGGCTCAGCCTGAGGAGGAGGAGGAGGAGGAAGAGCAGGAGGCTGAGATGAAGGCAGGGTGGAAAGGGAGGAACAGGAAGAAAGGAAGGTTCCTCCACAGGAATGCTCTGAGCTTGGGTGGTGCCATAGAGCAGCCCCCAGGAGGAAGTGAGTGGGTGCTGTGGGGACTTCCAGCCTCACCAAGAAGCAGGGACAGGGGTCTTGATTCCCCTCATTCACTCTTCTAGCACTTCCCAGCCCTTGCACAGTTAAGATACTATGAATGGGCTGGGGATGTGGCTCAAGTGGTAGCGCGCTCGCCTGGCATGCGCAGGGTACTGGGTTCGATCCTCAGCACCACATAAAAATAAAATAAAGATGTTGTATCCACCAAAAACTAAAAAATAAATATCAAAACTCTCTCTCTCTCTCTTAAAAAAAAGATACTATGAATGGGGCATTAAAGGTGGATAATACTTTGCTGAAAACTGTGGTTTCACCTCCATTTAAGCTGACCTGGTTTTCACATGTGAAGCCTTCTTCTCCTCTTGACAACTGACCTGCTGGGCTCTGGCAGCTTCTCTGACAGTCTTTCTTTGTGGTGGGAATTGCTTCTAGATGCATCATAGGAAGCTTTTCAAGGATGCCCAAACCCAGAGCCCCCTTGGGAATAATTGTTGTGTCTCCTGCTTTTTGAAACTAAGAGCTCTGGGCCAGCAGAACATAAGTCTTTGGAGACAGGACCTCATTCTGCTAGTGGGTCACTGGGGGTGATACTGCATGGTGTCAGTCCCCACTGACTGCGACTCCCAACTTTTGGACCATAAATCCTGGTTATGGGGTACTGGTCCGTGTTACTAGTTCATGTGTAATCTCCATCCCTGCCACCATGGCCACTCTGAGCATGGACCCAATGGGTGACAGCCGGTTGGCTGGGGAAAGAGGCCGACTGGTATCATCCTGCCCACTGACTTTGATTTTTGAAGTCCTCCTCTGCTGGGTCAGCTTTTGTGAGAATGGACATGGGATACAAATATCTTCAGGCCTTTCCCTCATTCTAAGAGGTCTGTCGTATACTTCTCCCAGACTCCCTTGTGTCCAGTGTTCTACTTCCTTCCAAGTCCCCAGCCACCCCACAAACCACTGGCCACAGCCTGTGAGTTGGTATGTAACTGCATGTCTGGTCATTTCTCCTTCCAACAAAATGCACAGTCAGTGCACAGCTCAGAGTTCTGGCTGTGGGGAGAATATCCCTCCCCACTGTCCTCAGGGATGTCCCAGATTGGGGCTGTAGTGCTGCAGCTGTTCTGCATCTTGTGCAGAACCATCTGTAAAACCAGGCCCCGGTCTTCCTCTCCCTTTCTCTGTCACCGACCGCAGGGAATTCCTTGTGAGTTCCCAGGTGCAGGCTGGGAGAGAGAAGGCTGTGTAACAGGAGCAGGGCACCTGGCAGCCTTCAGGACTTGTGCCTTTAGGACCCATTTGTGCCTTATCACACACATACCGCTTCCCTTTAATGCTGGAGGGCTGTTCTACACACTCAAGTTTTGGCTTGGTGTATGGGCGTCTTAGTCTGTTTTGTATTACTATCAGAGAATGCTTGAGACTGGGTAATTTGTAAAGAAAAGAGATTCTTTCTTTCTCTCTCCCCTGCCTTCTTTCTTTCTCTTTGTGGTGCTGGGGAATCTAACCCAGGGCCTCATGTGTGCTAGGGAAGTGCTGTACCCCTGAACTACATCTCCCAGTTCTGGAGATTCATTACCATTTTAGAGGCTAAGGAGTCTGAGATCAAGGCGTCCCTAGCTGGCAAAGGTCTTTGTGCTACATTATCCCATGATGGAAGGCAGAAGAGCAAGGAGGGAGCAGGAGGGAGGACAAGAAGGGACCAAACTCATTTTTGTAGTCCACTTTCATGCTAACCTGCTCTCATGACAACGGCATTAATCTACATTATAGTCCTGTCTCCTAAAGCTGTTACCTTGGCGATTAAGTTTCCAACATGTGAACTTTGGAGGGTACATTCCAACCTTAGAATTCTGTCCCTGACCCCTAAATGCATTTCCTTTTCACATGCAAAATGCACTCATTCCATCCCCCAAGCCCTCAGAATCACCCTGTTCCAGCATCAACTCAAAAGTCCCAAGTCCAGAGTCTCATCTAAGTTAGATATGGGAGAGATTTGGGGTCTGATTAATCGTGAGGCACATTCCCCTTGTGACATTTTAAAAAAAAATTTAAAGTTACTTAAATAAATAAATTGAAATTGAAATTACTGATATATATATGTGTATATTTGTATATATGCATGCATATATATATATATGTGTATATATATATATATATATATATATATATATATATACCAGGACTTCTTATTCTTTTGATTAATTAATTGATTAATTAATTTTAATTTGGTATCTATGACAGCAGAATGCATTTTGATTCACTGTACACAATTGCAGCACAACTTTTCATTTCTCTGTCCACAATGTAGCGTCCCACCCTATGTTCAGTCATACATGTACCTAGGGTAATGATGTCCATCTCATTCCACCAACTTTCCTGCCCCCAAGAACTTCCTGTTCTTACCTAACCCACAGATCAGCCCTTCCCTAACCTCTCTCCTCTCTACTTCCCAGCCTCTGAAGACCACTGTTCTGCTCTCGATCTTTGTAAGATCAGCTTTTTCATATTCCACAGATGAGGGAGATCATGTGGTACTCGTCTTTCTGTGCCTGGCTGATTTCATTTAATATCATGATCTCTAGTTCCATCCTCATTGTCACAAATGACAGGAAGTCATCCTTTTCATGGCTGAATAGATTCCATAGTGTATATGTGCCACATTTTCTTTATTCAGTCATCAGCTGATGGAGCCTCAGGCTGTTTCTGTTTCCTGGCTCCTGCTAGCAGTGCTGCAGTAAACACGGGGGCGCAGGTGTCTCTTTGGCATACTGATTTAATTCCTCTGATGTGTAACCAGTAGTGGGGTTTGCTGCATCATATGGGAGTTCAACTTTCAACTTTTTGGAGAACCTCTACCATAATGGACATTCTAATTTGCATCCCTACCAACAGTCTGCAAAGGTTCCCTCCTCTTTTCCACTCCCTCTCTGTCTTTTTGATAATGACCATTCACTTCATCTTGGAGTGAGGTGATACCTCAGTGTGGTTTTTTTAAAAAATATTTATTTTTTAGTCATAGTTGGACACCATACCTTTATTATATTTATTTATTTTTACATGGTGCTGAGGATCGAATCCAGGGAGGATCGAATGCGTGCTAGACGAGTGCTCTACTGCTGAGCCACAATCCCAGCCCCTCACTGTGGTTTTGATTTGCATTTCTTGATGATTAGTGATGTTAAGCATTTTTTTCATCAACCTGTTGGACAAGTCATTTTCTTATATGTTATCTCATATAAGATGATGTCTTATAAAAATATTCTTGAAGGCTTGGAATGGCTAAGTGGCCTCTTGAGGTCTCAGCAGTGAGTGGCAGAGCCAAAGGTGAAGCAGCTCAGACTCTGAGCCCGTGGTCACGCCCACCACCCCCTGCTTCTCTGTCAGCTTCACGTGGCACAGGGTGCTCATGCTCCCATAGGTGAAGACTCTGTTTCCTGGAATAGTATTTCAGAGCATCAAATATTCCCTATGTTATATTTGCTAATATATTCTAGCTTTTACTATTTTTAAATTTAATTCATATTTATAAGGCAGGGATCCCTTAAACTTGGCTAATAATTTTTCTTGGCATTTGATGAATTCAGTTTTCTAGGCTCCTCCTTCCTTTGAGATTCTGATTTAGTAAGTATAGTAGACAAATCTGTATTTTTAAAAAATATTTAGTTTTTAGTTGTAGTTGGACACAATGTCTTTATTTTATTTATCTTTATGTGGTGCTGAGGATCAAACCCAGGGCCTTGCATATGCTAGGTGAGCGCTGTACCACTGAGCCGCAACCCCAGCCTGGCAAATCTGTATTTTTAAGGTCTGTATTTTTAACGTCTAGTTAGGAAATTTCCTTCAACTTTGGAACCTGCCTGTTTGCTGAGTTTCTAACGTATCTTGCTCCTTCTGTTCTGAATGATAAAAGCCTTGAAAGAATTAAAGGGCTCTTTAGGTTTGTTTGGGGGGTGAGAGCTCAGGAAGACCCTGGGAGCAGTCTAGCCTGAGTCTTCAGGGGCTCAATCCTGTGGGGGAGAAGAGCATGGGCTTCCTCGCTGTTCCCCTGTCCTGGGTGAGTGCAGCTCTGATACATGGCTTTGTCCCTGCAGAACCCGTGGGCACCTGGACCAGGAGAGCAGGCTGGAGCAGGGCTGTGGGATGTCCCCTCTGCGGCTCCTCCTTCTAGGGAAGCACGGTGCGGGAAAGAGTGCCACTGGGAACACCATTCTGGGCACCACTGTGTTCAACTCCAAGTTCAGTCATCGGCTGGTGACTCAGATGTGCCAGAGAGAGAGTGGGACCATGAGAGGGAGGGAGGTGGTGGTCATCGACACCCCTGACCTTTTCTCCTCCATGGCTTGTGCCGAAACCAAGCAACGCAGTCTCCAACAGTGCTTGGAGCTCTGTGCTCCCGGCCCCCATGTCCTGCTGCTGGTAATCCCTATCGGCCATTACACGGAGGAGGACAAGGCGACCATCCAGGGCATGCTGAGAGTGTTTGGACCTGAAGCCAGCAGGCACGTCATTATCGTCTTCACTTGGAAGGATGATCTGGGGCATGACCTGCTGCAGGATTATATTGAAAACGAGCCGTCTCTTAAGGCATCTTTGGCTCGGCACTTCCTGAGCCGATACTGCGCTTTCAACAACAAGGCAGGTGATGGTGAGCGGCACAGCCAGGTGTCTCAGCTCCTGTGCGAGATCCAGTGTTTGGTGGATGAGTGTAGAGGACAGTGCGTGGACTTCAAAACCGAGGGTGGCAGATTCCAGGTAAGGATTAGCCAATGGATGAGATGGGTACAAATGAATGGCATATTGCAATGTGTGATGGGACACGGCTCTTGCTTACCGAGGGATCTATACGTAATCTGGAGTGATAAGAGGAATCAGACTGAGGGCTTTGGACTTTATTAACAAGTGAAGGAGCAAATTAAGCCTAGCTCTCCTAACCCTTCATATTATTAGATACACAAAGATTTAGAATCTCTCTTTCCCTGGCTTCAGTAAAACCCCCGTCTTCTTGCCTTTTCCTCCTCTTTCCGGCTACTCCAAAGATTGCAGAGTCCTCCTCCAGTTGCTGGCCTCTAAAAGTGGTCCTCAGGGTTTGGTTTTGGCCCTTCTTGAGTTCTTTATACTCTCTGCAGGTGATCCCAAGTCTTTATGGCTTTGAGCTCTATCTGTGTGGACAGTTCCCACATGAGTGACATGAGTGACTAGCCCAGCTCTCTCCTCCCAGTTCTGACCCCTTTACCTGGTTCCTTGGCATCTCCACTGGGCTCTCTGACACTGTCTCACACCCAAATTTTGGTCTTCGTGCTTAAAGCTCTCACACTTCTGTGTCCTTCTCAGCTCAGCAAGGGGTTGTGCTGCCCACATAGTCTTCACACCTAAGCCTAGATGTCAGCTTTTATATCACTGCTGGCTTACATCCAACGATTAAGAAATCACCAAGTCCTGTGTGATCAAGGTGATCCTGGATTCCAGAGGTTTCTTTCCACCCCCACCATCTGGGCCAAGCCAGCATCCTTTCTTGCCCGTAGTATTTTAACCTTCTAATGACTTTCCTCTCATTCACTTTTGGGTCTCATTGCTCAATCCATTTCACACACAAAATCCAGTGATGTTTAATCTTTGGACACAAAAGAAACATGTATTTGCAACCAAGCTGAAGTTATAGAAGTGTCACTCCTTTGAGGAACTAACACTGCAGTGGAGACCTATGCAAAGAAATAGCCCTTACGGGCTCAGGGTGAGTAGCTGAACATTGGTACAGAGGACCCTGCAAGACTAAATGTCATAAATGCAGCCCGAGGTGTGCATAGAAAAGTGTTGGTCAGAGGGGCTTCTTAGATTTGATGAGTAATAATCCAAAACGGGAGCAATTGACATTTATTGAGCACTTACTGAATTTCAGACACATACAGGACTAAGTGTTTGCAATGACTCTATGTGGGGACGTTCCACCGACGGGGACCCTGAGGCTCACGAGAACCTCAGCAACTTGTTCTCTTTTCTTCTAGGCCTGGCTCACTCCCCTTTATGACTGTCTTTCCCTTGGCCCCAAGGGTCAATCACATGGTTCTGGGATAAGAAGGGGCACAGGATGAATTTCCTGCCTGAGCCCCTTGTTTAAACTGCTTCATCTTAAGATGAGGCTCAGAATCCTCAGCTCAGCTTGGCTCCTTGCCTGGCCCCTGCTCTCTGTGTGCTGGCCTCACTGGCCTTCCTATTGGTCAGGTCCACTCCAGAGTCTCAGACCTGCAGTTCTCTTGGCACTGGTTCTGCCCATGTGCCGCAGCTTCCCTTCACTTCCCCAGGAACTCCTCCCTGTGAGTCCCTGGTGTGAGCCCCCCACTCCTCTGCGCCTGTGGCCCCCCTCACACCACCACATCAAGGGATTCCTAGGGATGTGGTTGCAGCGGTCACCTCCCTACAAACTCCACGAGGACTGAAAACAGCTGTTTTGTTGACCACAGTATCTCAGACTTGTCTTCTGTAAAACAGAGACAATAATGTGCATCTCAGGAACTGCTGTGAGGGTTAAATGAGATGCTTATGAAGTTAAACCTTTAAAACTCAGTAGGTGTTCATATTTGTGAACTGTTAATATCATCGTAGAAGTGTATGAGGGCCAGTAAATTATGGACATGTAAATTAAGGACTTTAGCAATCCAGAGGAAAAAAATTATAAGTATAAAGATATATGTAGAAGGATAGTTATCATGGCAACTTTCAAAACAGTAAGATCAGAAATAACCTGAAACAAGTGATCAGTAAAGAGATGACTGTATCAGTTGTGTACGTCCATACCATGGAATACATTTTATTTACTAAAAAGTGTGGGTAGGTGTATCCATGTTGACTTGTGCAGATGTAAAGCCTGTATTATTAGGCAGGTTGCAGAACAGAAAGCCTAGCAAGTCTCTTCCATGTTCAGGTATCACAGATAAACACAAGGACATACATCAGCTAATAGCTGTTACTTTTCTGGTATGTTGGAGATGGACTGATTATTCACTTATATATCATGCACATTTTTCCATATTTTTTATTGGTGCATTATTGTTGTATGTAATGGTAGGATTTGTTGTTACATATTTATACATGCATGCAATATATATCATGTGCTTTTGCATTGAAACGATCTTTTGCATTTAAAGAACCCTAAAGAATTTGAAATGTTTATGGAAGTGAAAGAAATCTGATCATCAGAGCTAAGTGGGGAGCACTGAGGGAGGGGGATGATGAAGGTGTCAAAGACATTGGGGAGACCCTGGGAGAAGGCAGAGGGGAGGCTTCCTTGGCTGACCTGGGTAGTTGACAAAGGAGGTGAGAAGGAAGCACAGGAGGTTTTAAGGACAGTGGACTCAAGACTATACCATTGCATTTATTTTGGGAGCAAGTATAGGATTCGCCAGGCAGGAGAAGGGTACGTCCACCATGGATGGTTCCACAAGGACACACCAGGACCCGATTTGACAACATCCTACTCAGCAGATTTCTCTGAATTACATAATTATGTCTCCATTTCTTTGTTTTGTGAGAAGATGAGACTACAGATGTGTGTGCTATGTCATTTCCCCCTTTGTTTCCTAGGATTGTGTGAAGGAAGCTACGAGTCAGGAGAAGGACAATGCATGTGGTAAGTTGATCCCTTAAGAACGTTAGGCTTCTGTCTGTATTCTTTTAATTCCTTATGCAGCCAGAGCAAAGTGGAAGAGTGATCCATGGGAATCAAAGCCCAAATGCACCTGAAGACCTTGCTCAGGTGGGTGCCCACACTGTCCCCAGGGAACTCCTAATCCTTGTGAGTCAGTGTAGCACCAGGCAGCTCCTGGGCTCAGTGTGGGTGTCTCTGGCCTCCTTGATGTGCTATGGAGCTGGGCTTGCCTCTTGTGGCTTTTGTTTCTCTTTCCACATTTTAAAAATTGGTGCATTATAGTTGTGAATAATGGTGGGATTTGTTGTTCCGTATTCACACATGCACACAATAGAACAATGCATTTTGGCCGCTATCCCTCCCCAGCACTTCCCCTCCCCTCCCCACCTCCCACCTTCTGTTTCCTTTCCTCTAATGATTTCCTTTTGATTATCATGAGATTCCCCCTGAATCAACACCTTTCTTTTCCTTTTTCCTCTTTAGCTTTCACATATGAGAAAAAAAATGGGACTCTTGACCTTCTGAGTTTGGCTTATTTCTTTTAACATTATGGTCTCTAGTTCCATCTAGAGACTATGTCCAGCAAATGACGTATTTTCATTTTTTCTTTATGGCCGAATAAAAATCCATTGGGTTATATATATACAATATTTTCTTTATTTATTCACCCATTAATGAATACCTAGGTTAGTTCCTTAGTTTGGCTATTGTGACTTGTACTGCTATAAACATGGATATGCATGTATCACTATAGTAAGATGACTTTTAATTCTTTTTCTTATTTTATTTTTTATTTTTTTGGTACCAGGGATTGAACTCAGGAGCACTTAACCACTGAGTCACATCCTCAGACCTATTTTGTATTTTATTTAGAGACAGGGTCTCACTAAGTTCCTTAGTGCCTTGCTGTTGCTGAGGCTGCCTTTGAACTCGTGATCCTCCTGCCTTAGCCTCCTAAGCCGCTGGGATTACTGGCATGTGCCACTGCGCCCAGCTCAAGATGGCTTTAATCCTTCAGGGTAAATACTGAGGAGTGGTATAGCTGGGTCATAAGGTGATTCCATGCCTAATCTTTTGAGGAGTCTCCATAATTATTGGTGGTTGTACTAATTTACAGTCCCACAAACAGTCTAAATGTGTTGCTTTTCCTCCGCATCCTCCCCAACTCTTATTATTGTTTGTATTCTTGGTGACTGCCATTCTGACTGGGTGAGATGAAATCTCAGTGTAGTTTTGATTATCATTCTCTAATTTCTAATGATGTCAAACATCTTTTTTTCATATATTTGTGGATCATTTATACTTCTTCTTTTGAAAAGTGTCTGTTTAATTCATTTGCCCAATTATTAATTGGGTGATTTGGGTTTTTGGTGTTGAGATTTTTTGAGTTATGTATATATTCTAGATATTAATCCTCTAGCAGAAGAGTAGCTAACAAAGATTTTTCTCCTTTTCTATAGGTTCTTGTTCTCTTTTCACATTCTTAATTGTTTCCTTGGCTGTGCAGAAGCTTTTTGATGTTGTTGTCGTTGTTACATATTCACACATGCACACAATGTAACAAGAGCCACCCCATTAGCTCTTGACTAATTATTTCCTGAGCTTTAGGGTCCTGTTGAAGGAGTCCTTGTCTGTGCCTATGGGCTGGCGTGTTGACACCTCTTGTGGCTTCCTTACTAACCCTGTCTCTTCTCCGGGTCCTGGGTATAGCACTACCCAAGATTTGCTCATAAGGGAAAGGCAGAAATCACTCCTCATGGACAATACCAACTTGCAGAACTCACTGGAGGAGTACGGTATCCATGTTGCGGTCACCATCAACGATACATCTTGCACACCTGCTTGAGTCACATGCAGCCCCGCCTCTCTCTGTTCAGTAACTGCCATTTGTTTCATGGTGTGACATACACATCCCTTTATTGATGCACTATTAGATTATTTCTGGGCTAGTCCTGAAGACTCAGTGGTGAGTAAGACAGACAAGGTTCCTGTCCTCATGGAATGCCCCAAAGTAATACAATTATAATTTTGATAATAATGATACTAATTGCAGTGACATTATATGCTGGGAAATAACATCATCCAATTTTCATAGCTATATACACACATGTATTATTCCTCACAGCCGCCTTGTGAAGAGGGTGTCTTGTTATCAGTGTCTCATTTTACAGATGTGAACTCAGGCCGTGGGGATTCAAAATTTCATTGATACAACTCCTGGGCAATGCGGGTAGGTAGTGGAGGAGGGAGACACGGTGTTTCAAAAAGTCATAAAGTAAAATATATGGGAGCAAATTTGAGTGTTTTGAGGGGAGTCATTTCCAATGAGCTCTCATAAAGTTCTATTTGCACAGGAGCCTGAATAACTAGGAGGAGTTAGGTTAAAATGGGAGGAAGGAGATCTCACACACACCCATGTCCCGAAGGTCGTGAGATGAGAGGACAAGTGTGAGAGAAGGGGGAGAAGCTTGGGGCCTGAGCACAGTCCCTCCTTGCCCTGAAGCCTTCTGTGGCCACTGATATGCTCGTTGAGATGCTGACCACTGTCCAGATGCTGTCTCCTTGGTCCTTCCACTGTGAGGCATTCTACCCAAGCGCATTCTGAGAGCCCCAGGGTCGCGACTTGCTCGGGCGTCACTAGCATTTCAGCTGCTTTGCTGTGTGCTGTGCCCCTGGGGACTCCGTGAGTGCTCTCTGTAGTTGCAGGCCCTTCTCTTTGCTCAGTATGTAGGTCTGGTGTTGACCTTGGCTTCCAGGAGAAGTGGTGGGGGCAGAGGATGTGTGCAGAGACAGCTTTAGGGCACAGGTTGCAGGTTTTGACAGCAATTTGTTGAGGCATAATTTACACAGAGTAAAATGCAGCCTTTGCCATCTCTACACACAGTGGTCACCATCTACACAGATGCAGAGAGCATTTCCATTGCCTTGGAAGTTCTTATGGCCTCCCAGAGACAACCACTGCCCAGACTCTTATCAACATAGACTAATTTTGCCTGTTCTGAACTTCATATGATGGAATTATACAGCACATAGGTCTGTGTCTGGCTTCTTTCATTTAGCATTTTTTTTGTACTGGGGATTGTACCCAGGGTTGCTTTACCACTGAGCCACATCCCCACCCCTTTTAATTTATTGTTTTGAGACAGCATCTCACTAAGTTGCTTAGGGCCTGGCTAAGTTGCTGAGACTGGCTTTGAACTTGCCATCCTCCAGCTTCAGCCTCCTGAGCAGCTGGGACCACAGGTGTGCACCTTTGCCCTGGCTTTACTTAGCATGCTTTTGAGTTTTTTTTTTTTTATATTTATTTATTTGCTAAGAGCCACAGCCAAGTAATATGATGCATGGCATTTTTGGTTGAAAGCTGATGCTAGCTAGCCATTGAGATGATATGATTATGTTAAGATCTGCATTCATATGGATATTGGACTCCTGCTGTCCACCTCGGCCTGCTACGGGACTCCTGGAGAGTTCCCATTGGTTGGGGAAGTGCGGTAGGAGGGAATTCCGGAGGAGGGACTTCCTGTTGGGGTCTGGGAGAACGTGGTGGGTCTGTTGGCAATCTTGCCGGGAGCGGGAGCATACGGGGCATTGGCGGCAGTTTCAAAAATAAAGTTTGTTCCTGCTTGAGTGGCTCGTGATTTTGTGCCCAGCCAGACTGGCGCGCTACCGCTTGAGCCACATCCTAGTCCCCTGCTTTTGAGTTTCATCCATGTGGTACATCAGTAGTTCACTTTTAAAAAAATTTCTGAATAGTCTTTAATTTATAAATATACCACCAAAAGGCTTTTTAAAATGAGATTTTTCCTGCTCCTATCTTAGCCTATGGACCTCATGCTTCAATACTACTTTGAAGGACCAGATCCATTGAAGGCCAACTCTGGCACGTTCACTTTCCTAGTAAGTCTCAGGCCCCCTGTATGTCTCTTGGTTTAGTTGTGTCTCCTTCATGGCTTCTGCCTTCATGGACAGCTTCTGGTGGGGATTAGAGGTCTACTGGCCAGTGCACTCTATAGAAATGGACAGGGAGGAGAAATCGTAGGCCCTGTCCTCAGGTGTTATAAACTGTAGGAAGAGACTCTGAACCTGTCCTTTTGTCCCACAGGCTCAGGAGAGAGACAGATGCAGGCCACAGGACCTGAGTGGGACCCAGGAATGTCAGAACTGAGGATCCTCCTGGTAGGGAAGAGAGGCGCTGGAAAAAGTGCGTCAGGAAACAGCCTTCTGGGGAAGCGGGTCTTTGAGACCCGGTTCAGGGAGCAGTCGGTAACCCAGAGCTTCAGGTCTGAGAGCAGGACGTGGGGAGAGAGGAAGGTTTGCATCATTGATGCTCCAGACCTCTCGTCCTCAGAGGCTTCTGAATCAGAGCTTAGAAAGCACACCTTTCCAGGCCCCCACGCCTTCCTGCTGGTGACACCGGTGGGCTCCTATGACAAGAAAGATGATAAGGTGCTGAAAGCCATCCAAAGCCATTTTGGAGAAAAATATATTAAGTACACAATCATTCTCCTCACCAGGAAAGAGGATTTAGAGGATCAGGATCTTGATACATTCTTAAGAAATGAAAATAAACCTGCCTATGACCTCATCCAGAAATGTGGGAACAGATACAGTGCCTTCAACTACCGGGCGACAGGGGAGGAAGAGTGGGGCCAGGTGGACGGGCTCCTGCAGAAGATCGAAAAGATGGTGCAGCAGAATGGCAGCAAGCCCTGCGTCTTCAGAGAAAAAGGTAAAACTTCACGTGGGAAACCTTTTTATATAGAGTGTTAAAAATATGTGGAATGTATAAGAGCCTTAGGCATTCTGAAGAGCAGAGGGGAGAGAAAGGACAGGTCCGGTCTGTGGACTTCCTCTCTTCTCTGTCTCCTGTCTTTCTCAGGTTGTTCTAAGTTGTGCCTTTCCCATTCACACTTCCTGAACTGGTCTTTCATTCAGTCATGATGCTTATCCCATCTTTCCAACCTGGATGCTAAGGGTCTTGAGGGAAGGTGTGGACCTTTGACCTCTTATTTTCCTTGCAGTGTACTGTTTCCCAGGGCTGTGCACTCAGTGCTGCTGATGAGATAATTTTGGATTTTTGGTTTACTCTGCTTTTCCCTTAATCCAGATTTCTTTCTTGGTTCTTTACCCTTTTGGAGACAGGAGGCCATTTTAAAGAAAGTGTGAATAGCCAGCTGCAGTGGCACACATCTGTGATCCCAGCGGCTTGGGAGGCCGAGGCAGGAGGATCACAAGTTCAAAGCCAGCCTCAGCAACTCAGCAAGGGCCTCAGCAACTCAGCAAGACCCTGTCTCTAAAAAGGGGCTGGGGATGGGGATGTGGCTCAGTGATAAGCACCCCTGGATTCAATTCCCAGTAACAAAAAATTGTTCATAATAGCAACACTAAGTATAAGATACTAGTGCAGTCAGGAGCCAAGGACTGGACAAGACAGGGAGCCCCAAGGCCCTGCTGGACAGCCCTGTGGTGGGAGATGGGTGTTGGCAGCCCAGTCACACTGCTCCCTCCCACTGAAGAAGGGCTCCTCACTTACTCAGTGCTACACATTCTGCTGACACGAGCCAAGAGCCTTCTCTCTTTTACTTATCCCATTCTCTTCTATTCAGGCATCCCCACCATGAATAGCGTAAGACCCAAAGAGTCACTGTTACTGAGCCCTTTCCTCTTTCCCACGGAGGGCCAGGTGCTGGGAGCCTCCTAAAGAAGAATAGATGTGGGAGAATCAGGAGAGGCTGTTTGGAGAAAGTCCAATTTGAACAGGTTTTGGAGAGTGGGTAGGGTTTGGACAGCAGGGCGGGAAGCTGGGAGACATCCAGGGAGCATATTAGCAACCTGAAAAACACAGGAGTGGGGCTGACCTAGCGACATAAAAGAATGGTCTTGATGGCGATGGGTTCATAGCACTAGACACTGGGATGGGGAGGTCGTACCAGGTCTCAGAGATGCTTGAAAACCAGGTCCTCTGCAGGCACAGAAGCTATGTAAGCATGACTATAGTTACAGACTATGCGGGCATAACTACGAGAGTGCAACTTACAAAAAAGCAGCTTAATATTTTCTCCTGGATGGAAGAGCATGGGATGAATTTTCCCTGCTCTTTGCTTTGAGATGGATGTAACTTAACAAAGAATTCACAATGGAAGAGCACTGTGAAGGGCACAGTATCAGTGCAAATGCAGAGGAAAAGCCCCTCTGCATTTTCATGTTTGAAAGAGCTCTGTGCACCTGCAAATTTCACCTAGAGGGAAACCTGTTCTCCTCCGTCTCTGATGCTACACAGAATAGTATTAGTGGATATTCATGATTATAAGTATGATGTGCCTTCCTGGACTCATCAAAGACACAATGAGGTTCAACATGGTTTCTAATGAGAAATGAATTTTAGCATGACTCAACAGAGGAACTGGTAATGCATTGATGGTATACATGATTACTTTTTCAGGAAAAGTCAATTCTGTAGAATAGTTTTTCAAATCCATCAAAAAGATTTTGCTGTGATGAGCCATATTTGGCAATGGGGGGGCATAATTACAATAGGAGCAGAATTCCGAGTTAAGATGTGTAGACTAGATGTAGCTGAGGGAGAGGAGATGAGGCCAGTGGCCCTCACAGGTGCCAGAGAGTCAGAGGAGGTATTGGGAGAAGGAAGCAGAGTGGATTCAGAGATGGGAACAGTACCATGTTCATGGATGGGTACTAAATGTAGACCATGGTCCAAGTCCCGCTGCTGAGTTCTCTGTCTGTGTGAATTGGGACAAGCCATTCTCATGCCTGGGGACGGACCTGCTGGGTAAGCAGAAGGCCTTCACACTGTCTGAGCTCTGCTTAATGGTGTAGAATGCCTTGTAAATAACTTGGAAAGGTGAATTCCATATCAGCCCATGATGGTGAATCTTTTCCAATTTCCTTTGCACAGAAACCCTGAGTATTGTCCTTGTGGGGAGGAGTGGTACTGGCAAGAGCGCGACTGGGAACACCATCTTGGGGAAACCCATCTTTTTCTCTCAGCTCCAAGCCCAGCCAGTCACCAAGGCATGTCAGAGTGGCAGGAGAACGCTGGACTGGCAAGATATTGTGGTTGTGGACACGCCATCATTCTACCAGATATTTGGTATTGAAAAGGATCCATCCTGTTTAGAGAAGGAGGTCAAACACTGTTTGTCCCTCTGTGAAGAAGGAACCAAGATTCTGGTCCTCGTGTTCCAGCTGGGGCAGTTCACTCAACAGGACAAAATGGCAGTGAAGCATCTGGAGGCCATCTTTGGAAATGATGTCATGGAATACACCATTGTGCTGTTCACCCGGAAGGAGGATCTTGGGGGCGAGGAGCTTGAAGAGTATGTCAAGAACACAGATAACAAAGCCCTTAAGAATATAATTAAAAGGTGTAAGGGGCGAGTTTGTGCCTTTAATAACAAAGAGACTGATGAAGCCCAAGTGGCCCAGGTGAAAACTCTTTTGGCAATGGCCAATAAGCTGAGAGAGAGCCTCAGAAGCTATGGATATCCCCAAATCGATGTCAGCCAGGAAGAGAACAATCCCAAAAGTCTACTACGGAAGGCATGTTTAGTACTGAAAGGCTGGGATCCCTTCAGTTAGGAACTCAGTTGCTGGGTGGGTTCAGTAGGACTGGTGGATATGGGGTGGCTCAAGGGCTTTGAGGTTTGAGAGGCAAAAGCATTCCACCTTGTGATGCTGTGGCTTTGTAGGTGAATAAATCGTCAAGCTGCGGCAGGGAACACGGGATTGTAAGTGGAAAGAGGGAAGAGGTGGAGGAATCTGCAAAATCTGAACACCATCAGGCTAGTATAAAGGGTCAGAACCAGAATCACCTCACCAATGTAGGTAGGATGGAGTCAGGATGGACACTGAGACCAAGGCCCAGGCCAACATGGGGTCAGAATATGGAGAGTTCCACAGGAACCTGGGCTTCCAGATGTATAGAGCAGAGCAGGGTCCAGCACATCCCTGAGCAGGGCCCACTCCAGCAGGCCGCGGTGTGGCTCAGTCTGTCTGCCCGACCCACTCGCTCCCTGGCCCTGCTGTGTCCCCTGGGCTGGGATTTAGGGCTAGGACTTAGGGACTTAGTCCCTTTACTCACACAGGAGCTGTTTCTTAGTGCTCTCCTCATTCTATGCCTGGGTGAAAAGAGGGACACTCTCCCCTCCTTCCTGTCCTGAGGAGATGAGTCTTTGAGGTTTCAAGAGAGTATATTCTAAACATCACAGTGAAATAGATCAGAGTAAAAATCAGAAGCGTGGTAATACTGCCAAAATTAGAGAATCTTACAAAGTTCTAAAATTCTAACTTAGATTTCTTGTACAGAAAGCAATTGAAAACTCTTTGAGGCTTAGGAGATAGATTAAAACCCACATAACCCAAATAATAATGATTTAAGCATATCAGGGGCTTCTTGTCCATATGGAGAAGTCCAGGAATGAGCAGGGTGGGGCTGATGGGCATCTAGTGTCCAGCTTCACTCCTTCTGTGCAGCCTCCTGGGTGTCCACACTTACGCTTGCCTTTGGGTTCCACGACGGTGGTGTTCTAGCCACGGCTGAGCAGCTTATGTTGGACGCTGCCTGAGGCGAGCGATGTATGAGATGAGAAATGTGGAAACTTCTCCCAGGTAGATAGGGTCAGATGTTCTCAATTAACCCCTTTATTCATTCCTCCACCACTGGATCATGTCGCCTGCCTCCTCATGATAATATTAGATCACCTTCAAGGTTAACCTGTTTATAAGAGCATGGACTGTCACCATTAACACTGTGGATGCCACATACCTCTAAATATGATAACTTCTAGAAAATGTAAATATATTGAGCTGAACCAAATAAAAATGAATTAGATGATACTTTCAAGTTCTCCTGATTCCTGATGTTCTGATTTAGGGAACGAGCAAGCCTCTACGAACAGGCACCTGAGATGATCCCATTTACCACTCTGAGCAGGTGACGCTGTACGAGGCTGCGGGTGCAGGGCTAAGCATGTGGCATCTTCTCACAGGGAGGATCTAATCTACACTGCTGTTTTTCCTTAGGTCCCCTCCTGGGTGGGGCCACGATACCACTGTGTCAATTGTTCTGAGAATCCAATGCTGTGCAACAGGGGAGTAAGGGCTTGCTGGGGGTAATTCCTGAGAAGGACAAAAGCGGGAAGAAGAGGAACCAGATGGTGTCGCTGATCTGATACCCGCAAAGGGAGGCAGGGGAGGGGCAGGAGAGCCTCAGGTCTGACACGGCCTGGGCTGCGCAGCTCCACAGGGAGTTCTGGGGCAAGACTGGCTGGTGGCCACGCCCTGCATTTGGATGACCCTCTTCCTAGGCTGCCTTGCTGACAGTTGGGCAAGGAACTGCCCAGAGTTGCCCAAGTGCAGTTCCACATGTATTTCTTTATGTCCCCCATCATAGCAGTCCTTCCTCCTGCTGGTCAGGGTCAGGTGAGCCCACCAAGAGGAGACTGCTCTTCCTGACCGCTGGTTTCCTGGACACAAGGAATCCAAAGGGTCCAGCTGGCAGCCACAGTTTAGAGTTCCCTGGGGTCTTTACTGCAGATGGGAAATCTCCCCTGCATAGCTCAGGGACAGGAGGCAAAGTCTTTCTGTGATAATTTGGATGAAGGTAGGTGGTGAAGGCGCTCCCCCTCCCACTGTCTTGACAAGGTCACAGTGAGAACAAGTGCTGGCAAAGCCATCCTAGTGGGAAACCAAAACCATGAGACCCTTTTTTAGGTAATTGGGACTTTTCATCGTCATGCTCATGTTCCTGACAGGAGGCCTGAGTATGTTAAATGCTAAACCACACTAAGTTTCCGATGGCTAGAACATAACAGGCAGTTCATGCCTTGAAGGCTGTTCTACTACCCCTCAGCATATGGAGGACAAAATAGAAGGCTGCTACTCTATCTCAGCATATTTTTTTTTTAAAATATTTTTTTAGTTGTTGATGGACCCTTATTTAATTTATTTATTTATATGTGGTGCTGAGAATTGAACTCAGGGCCTCACACGTATTAGGCAAGCACTCTACCACTGAGCCACAACTCCAGCCCCTCTCTCTCAGCATATTGAGGACAAAACTGATAATGGCCAACAATCATTCTCAGAAAGGTCATGAGAACTTTAAGCACCACATTGATTATATCAACTAAGAACCCAAGCCCATATATCCGGCCTCTTAGAAAGCCTAATTATTATGCATATCGCACAAAGCCCCCTATATGTAGTTTTATTTGATTAAGGGAAAGTTATGTTATACACTTAGGAAAGTTAAGGCATATCAAGATACATTCTCCTCTTTTCTATAAATCCTCTTTTACCTCACATATGGACTTATGATGAGCATAGTTAATATTGGTGGTAAGTGGACTGATGTTCAGAACTTGCCTTTCAGTGAGAGAGATGACAAAGATATAAGAAATAGTGTACCTTGACTAGGAGACAAAGAGACTCTTTGAGAAAGCAGCTCAACCAGTTTTATGAGAATTGTTAGAGTCTGTAAACAAGTCAAAATAACACCTGGCATTTTGCCAGGGGAATGTTAGAGTTCGTAAACAAGTCTGGATGGTGCCTGGCAAAATGCCAGAGGGAGTGGTTTGAGAAGTAACAAAAGTGAGCCATTAAGTGTGGAGATTCCTGATTGGTTGACTGATGTATCTAGTTTATGTTAATTAGATAAGCTGTGTGGAATGTATAAATACTGCTCCTGTCCTGCAATAAATGGCTCCCATTCCTGCTGTATCAGTCTACACAAGTTGTTCGTCACCCCCCGGTTATTTTGCTGCAGCCGGACTGCGGCAGAGAATAAATTTAGAAATTAATTAAAGTAACTTTATAAGACATATTTTTAGAATAATGTTATAAATATTATTTTATTTAGAGTCTTAAGTTTAGAATTCTTAAGTTTTTATCTGTATGGGTTCTTAAGATGCTTTAAGAATAGTTTATAGTCTTTAGGATATTTTAAGTATAAGATTTAAGGGGACTTCTTTTTTTTAAATTTATTTTTTAGCTTTTAGGTGGACACAATATCTGTATTTTACATTTATGTGGTGCTGAGGATGGATCCCAGTGCCTTGTGCATGCTAGGCGAGCACTCTACCACCGAGCCACAACCCCAGCCCTTAAGGGGACTTCTTTAGATGGGAATTTTAGATTAGAAATAAAGTACAGGTATACTTTAAACTTAAAGGTTAATGATAGGTTAGGAGACTTAGAGTCTGGTTATGTAGTTTGGCATCTGTTAATAAGAAAATAGTACATCTTGAGAAGTCTGAAAAGTGCAAATTAGTGGTGCATTTTATTAATGATTTTGTACCCATAATAACTGATAAGGAAATGTCACATCCTGGAAAAATGTAAATTGATGTCACATTTTTCTATACCCCTAATGATTGTTAAGGAAATGTCACATCTTGGCAAAATTTGGAAATTGTATAATCAATGACATATTCTGAATCCATAATGATGAGAAAAATTGCAATAAAAGATGACTCAGAGGGCTGGGGTTGTGGCTCAGTGGTAGATCGCTCGCCTAGCATGTGCAGGGCCCTGGGTTCGATCCGCAGCACCACATAAAAATAAATAAAGATATTGTGCTCAACTAAAAAATAAATATTAAAAAAGAAAAAAAGCAAGGAAGTCCTCTTGTAGAGAGAATGACCATGCTGACACCTTGATTTGGAGATTCTAACCTCCTAAACCATGAGATAATAAGATTCAGTACTTAGTTATAGAAGTTCTAAGAAACTAATATAGATTTTGGAACTGAGAAATCAGGTGCTGATGCAAAATATATCAGAGATGTGGAAGTGGCTTTGAAAACTGGGTAATGAGTAGAGGCTGCAAGAATTTTGAGCCACTTGATAGCAAATCCTGTATTGCCTTGAAAAGACTGTTCATGGAAATGTGAATGTTACAGGTGCTTCTGCTGAGACCTCAGATGGGAATGAGGTCATGTTATTAGAATCTGGAGGAAAGGTAATTCTGGTTAATATGTGGCAGAAGACTTGCTGAATTTTATTTTGGGTGCACAGTAGATGTACTCATATGCAAACAATAAACTCATATTTAGCTGAGGTTTCTAAACAAATAATGAAAGGTGCTGATTAGTTTCTCCTCTCTAATTATACTAAAATGTGATAGGATAGAGAAATATTGAAGATGAAATTCTGTTTCAGGACTGCAACATAGGAATTCTGACTGTTTCCAGCCCCATGTCCTGCACTGTGGATTTCAAACTCAAGACATCAACACTTACCTGAATTTCTACCTACCAATACACATAGTTACCCTGCAGGCTTACTCTGCAGTGTCCTAACATAGGTTGTTCCACTGCCTGGAAAGTTCTCACCCAACTGAGCCTTCAGATTGAAGCCCAGCTATCATTTCTCCAGGGAAGTCTTCTTGAACTGTCAAAGACATCATGCAGATTCCTTACTGAATGATTTCATAACTCCATAATTTTTATCCAAGGAACTTGTCAAAATTAGCTATTACACATTACTAAAAGGATTTGTTTCTGTCTTTACAAGGCTGTGAGCAATGTAAGAGCATAATCTTTTCTGTTCTGAATCCCCAATCCCTATCATAGTTTCTGGCATAAAGAATGCATTCAATATGCGTTGTTGAATGAATAAATGAATGGATGAAAAAAAAAAGAATTAAAAAAAAGATGACCCAGAGAAAACTGCATTAGAGCTCTCTCTCTGGAGATTGCTCCAATGGAACGACTCCTTGTCTCATTCCTTGTGCCAATGCCACTCATCCTTCAGGACCCCTGGACCCTGCTAGGGCAGGACCCTGGCAGGTAGGTGTGGCCTCTCCTACCTTCTGGTTTTCAAAGTATTCTTTTTACTGAGGACAGAGCACCACATAGAGTTCACTGATCCAGTATGTCTCCTGCATCCCACAAGATAGCACCCCATCCTCATAAGGGAGTCCTCTGTGCTGGCATCCAGAATTGATCTACTTTCTCAAGCATATGTCTTAGCAATACCATTAACCTACTGACCACCTGGTGCCCACCTGCCTCTTTACTCTGATGTGGTTGGTGTATTGCAGGGGTCCTCAACTGGGAGTGATTTCGCCCTGTAGGGGACATTTGGCATTTCCTGGAGTCTGTTTTGGTTGTCCTAACAGGGGTAGGTGCTATTGGCACGTGGTGGGTAAATTCCTGGGATACTGGTGGGCATTACACAATGCACCAAACCGCCCCTCACGAGTGGGCTCTGACCCCAAATGTCATAGTGCTGATTCTGAGAGACCTGGAGGCAGCGGACCAGTGGGGTGTACTGCAGCATGTCCAGATGGTCCAGACCTCTTTGGGTCATAGGGTGGGAGAGACAACTTCAAAGGAGGTGGCTTTTCCATTTCCACAGTGTCCCTGTTTTGTACCAAGCGTGTGCTTCTTTTTCACATTTCACCCCAAGGCTTCCCTTCCTCTTCAAAAAAAGATACAAATTGCTGGGTGTGGTGGTGCATGCCTGTAATCCCAGCAGCTTGGGAGGCTGAGGCAGGAGGATGGCGAGTTCAAAACCAGCCTCAGCAATTTAGCGAGGCACTAAGCAACTCAGTGAGACCCTGTCTCTAAATAAAATACAAAATAGGTCTGGGGATGTGGCTCAGTGGTTGAGTGCTCCTGAGTTCAATTCCCAGTACCAAAAAAAAAAGATACAAATTCCTATAAAAATTGGCTGAAGTCCTAAAGGGGAATAGGCTGAGTTGGGGCATGATCTGCAAGCAGCTCACTTCCTTGGAAGAACTCCAAGACCACCTGATCAGGAGCCCCCTTCCTCCTATCCCAGTGGAATCTCTGGGGTGTCAGTAGGAACTCTCGCCTCCTCTCCATCGTCACACCTGCTGACCTGTGAAGCCACTGTCAGCTTCTCCCGTGGGCTCACTGTCCTGCTCCACAGCCAGCAGGCCTCAGCGGGCCTCAGCTGCCACTTTCCATGAAAGTTGGAGTGACGTGCAGGAGAATCCTGGGCAGCGTCCCCCTTCATCTCTCTGCTCTCGCAGTTCTGAGAACAGACGCAGGATGCACTCAACAGACCCGCGTGAAAGCCGGCTGAGAACAGCCCCCTCCTTTCTCCCCACAGTCACACGTTTCCTGTCATTTCTTTTCACTTAACACCACCCTTAGCATATGTTTGTGGGTGGCCGTGTGGCAGGCCTGCTTCCTGGCCCACAGATTAAAAGTGGCCAAGTAGGCCAAGGTCTTAGGCCCCCAGAGTCTGTCCAGTAACCTGAAGTTATCATGAGGTCGCATCAATGGTAACTCTGAACCTTGCCTAGCCGTCACCCCGCTTCCTGTGCTCTCCAGGCCTCCGGCAGGATCTGTGTTTCCCTAGAAGGGTTCTGAGGTTGCCCAGCAGGTGAACTGCAGGAGCTCTTGATAATTTCTGGCTTGTTATCTGGTGTTTACTATGTTTTCTGGAATCTGGTCTGAATTCTTCTCTGTGCTACTGCTGGTCAGGCACTATCACCAAGGGTGACCCTCAGTCCTGGTGGCCACCATGTTGTCTTCAAGGTGTCAACACTGCCAGGTCTACAGAGTAGGGTGGACCCTGCTAGACAGCTTTGGTGTTTCTTGACTCTTTCTGTTCCCACCAAGCCGTGATGTTCCACAGCACCACTCCACTGGCCACCTGTCCCCTTCTTCTGTGGTTCCCTACTTTGGGAATGGTGCCACAACCAAATTCCCAGGAAACTTGAATTTTTCTTTCAATAAATAGTAGAAAAATGTGTATTATAATGACTTTCTCTCTCTCCAGAGCTTCCCCTTCCCCGCTTCTATCTCCACTCCATGGCTGCCGACATGTCTTGTCTGGATTATTGCATCTGTTTCTTAGGACTGAACTTGTTTTGAGGCTTGCTTCTTCCTAACCACACTTCACACTGCAGCCAGGAGCTCTTATAAGGCTATGGTATAATCTCGAGGTGTTGTCCATGGGAATGGCAAAGGGAAGTCCTCTGAAATCCTTCATCTCTTCTAAAGCAAGAACACTGTCAGAAATGTCCGAGTCAACTTTTCAGAGCTTTGGCTATTAAACCAACTCAGGCTTGAAACTATCCTGGAGTGAAAGCCGTAAGTGCAGAAGAACAGTAGGAACAGTGAGTTTTGAAGTGTTTCCGTGTGCTCCCGGCCCATGCCCCCAGCTCTGCAGGAGACTTGAAAACCAACAGTGACCATCACTATGAAAACTACCAGCCTTTGAAAGGAGCCGAACCGAGTAGAAGCATCCTCAAGGCCCATTCCTAGAGAGATGCCAGGCATTGGACCTGTCTGTGGTTCCCTGTGGACCCCACTGCAAGTGTGGCTTTTGTCTGACCTGACTCGAAGCTTGCCTAGGACCAAGTCTCCTTCCCAGGGGTTCTTTTGGAAAATAATTCTTTAACGGCATGGCTGCGTGAGGCAGCAGAGAACAGTTGCAGGAAACAATAACGATAAAAACTTGAAAGGAAAAGCTATGGAATGAGATAGCACTGGGGCCTTGGAAATCTCCGACATGTTCCTGGAATCTAGGAGGCCACAGAAGTGCACAGGGTATGTGACTCGGGCTGGGCAAATGCTCAGAAGGCCTGAGGAGGCTTCAAGATCTCACTTCTCACTGACCCAGAGACTCTTCACAAGCAGAAAGTGAAAACAAAGGCCCAGTGTTTCAGGCTTGTCCCAAGAAGCACCCAGAGCCCTTGGCCAAGACTCGGGGACTGGTTGATTTCAGGAATTTAAGGATCTCTTTCTTTATCCGTAATTTGTTGACCTTCAAAGAACTAGAGGAAACCATGTCGAAGGAACTAGAGGAAAGAATGAGAAAACAAGAACAGCAATAAGGGAGACAAATTATGTCTAAAAATGCCAAATAGAAATTCTGAAGTTGAAACAAAATGAAAATTTTACTACATGGCTCAACAGCAGCGTCAAACATACTGAAGGAATTAGTGAGCCTGAAGGTCACTGAAGTCAATTGAGATTATAAGTCTGAGGAATGAAAAGGAAAAAGAATTAAGAAAAATAAGCAGCATCAGAATCCTGGGGAACACCACTGACGTTTTCTAATGCCGGCACACCCATAAAAGGAATCATGGAAGGAGAGAAGAGAGGAAAAGAGGTAGGAAGAATATTTGGGGAAATAATTGCTATGAACTTCTTAAATTGGGTGAAAAACACTAATATACACATCTAACTAAAACTGGCTCCATCAACTTAAGTAGGATAAATTTTGAGAAACCCACATGTGGACGCCTGGACGTAAACCATCAAAAGACAAAGATTGAAAGAATCTTTTTTTCCTTCTTTCTTTTTTTTTCAATTAAGGGACTAGTCTTACTTATTTTTTCTCCCATTTTAAAAATTTGTTCTACTTAGTTATACAGGACAGAGAATGCATTTCAATTCACCGTACACAAATAGAGCACAACATTTCAATTCTCTGGTTGTACACGATGTAGAGTCGCACCATTTGGGCCATCATATACATACCTAGAGTAATGTTATCGGTCTCATTCCACCATCCTTCCTGCCCCATCCCCTCCCCCTCCCCACCCTCCCCTTTGCCCAATCCAAAGTTCCTCCATTCTTCCCATGTCCTGCCCCCACCCCCATTATGGATCAGTATCCAATAATCAGAGAAAACCTTTGGCCTTTGGTTTTTGGGGATTGGCTTACTTTGCTTAGCATGATCTTCTCCAACTAAGATGGAGAGAATCTTGAAAACAGTGAGAAAGAAGTGACTCATTACATAAAAGAGTTCCTGAATAAGAGTAAAGCCATTTTCTCATCAGAAACCACAGAAGCCAGAAGTCAGTAGGTTGACACATTCAAAGTGATGAAAGAAGAATACCGTCAAACTTAAATTCTTTATTTTAAACTATTTTTTATTGGTGCATTATAGTTGTACATATGGTGGGATTTGTGTCAGATGTCACATGTGCACACAATACAGCAACATAGTCTGGCCCATACTATTCCCCAGTGTCTCCTCTTTCACTCCCCTCCTCCCTCCCCTGCTCCCTTTGCTCTACTCTTCTGATCTCCCTTTGATTTTCATGAGATTCCCCCAACTCCTTTCTTTCCCCTTTCCTCTCTAGCTTCCACACAGAAAGAAAGCATGCAAAGCTTGACCTTCCGAGTTTGGCTTATTTCACTTAACGTAAGTTTCACCCATTTTTCCTGCAAATGACTTGTGTAATTTTTCTTTATGGCTGAATAAAACTCCATTGTGTATACACATACACCACATTTTCTTTGTCTATTCATCTGTTGGTGGACACCTTGGCTGGTTCCAAAGTTTGGCTATTGTGAATTGTGCTGCTATAAACATGGGTATGTATATATACTGTAATAAGATGACTTTAATTCTTTAGGATAAATACTGAGGAGTGGTACAGCTATGTCAAATGGTAGTTCCATTCCCAGTCTTTTGAGGAAACTCCATACTGATTTACATTGTTCAGCCTTAAATTCTTTAATCTGGAAAAACTGTTCTTCACAAATGAGGAAGAAATTAGGACATTCCCAGATAAACAAAACAAAGAATTCATTGCTTGCAGAAATGGTATACAAGAAATGCTGAAGGGAGTCCTTAAGGCTGAAAGGAAAGGACACTGGACACTAAGTCATATTCATATGAAGAAATAAAGAGCCCCTGTAAAGGCAACTGCATAGATAAATATAGAAGACAGTTTGAATGCAGTTTTTATATTTAGCTTTCCCTCCACATTTAACTAAATGACAATCATATAAAGCAATAATTATAAATCTGTGTTGATGGGTATGCACTCTATGAGGACACAATTTATATGACAATATCAGCACAAAGGATGGAGACAGAACAGAGCTATATTAGAGCACAGTTTTGTATATTATTTAATGAAGTTAGAATTAATCTGAACTAGGTTGTTATAATTGTTATAGGTTAAAATGTTAATTGCAATCCCCAGTATAACCACTAGGAAGATGTAAGAAGATAATATTTAAAATATGGTAAAAGAAATGACAAGGATGTTAAAATATAATAGGATACATCTAACACAGAAGCAAGTGGTAGTGGAGGAATAGGACAAAAATGACATAAGACATATAAAAAACCTGGAGCAAAATGATAGACACACATCCTATCTTATCAGTAATTACATTAAGTATAAATGGATTAAACTAATCAAAAGTCAGAGATTGGCAGAACAGGTTAAAAAAGCACCAAACTAGATGCCCTTCAACAGATGAATGCATAAAGAAACTGTGGTATATATACACAATGGAATATTACTCAGTCTTAAAGAAGAATGAAATTACGGCATTTGCAGGTAAATGGATGGAGTTAGAGAATATCATGTTAAGCAAAGTAAGCCAAACCCCAAAAACCAAAGGCCAAATGTTTTCTCTGATAAGTGGATGCCGATCCATAATGGAGGAGGCAAAGGAAGAATGGAGGGACTTTGGATTGGGCAGAGGAAAGTGAGGGTAGGGGAGGGGGGTGTGAGGATGGGAAAGATGGGGGAATGAGAGAGACATAATTACCCAATGTATGTGTATGATTGCCCGAATGGTGTAACTCTGCATCATATACAACCAGAGAAATGAAAAGTTGTGCTCCAGTTGTGTAAAAAAAGAAAAAAAATACAATAAAAAAGCAAACATGATCCAACTTTATTCTGTCTACAGAAGACATATTTTAGATCTAAAGACATAAAAAGTTAAAGAATGGGAAAAATATAACATGAAAACCTAACTTAAGAAAATCTAAGTGGCTATACTAATATTAGATAAAATGGAATATAAAAATTGTTAGTAGTCACAAATAAAAGCATTTTACAATGAAAAAAGGTCCTATTTATTAGGAAAATAAAACAATTATAAAACATCGGCAACTAACAACAACTCCCAAACACGTGAAGCCCAAACTGACAAAACTGAAGAACTAAACAGTTCAAACATACATGGAGATGAGACAAAATAATTAGAAGACCAGCAAGAAAATAAACCTTCAAGACCACTGTATACCCAGTAGACCAACAGACATCTGTAAAATACTGTCTCCAACAGCAGTAGAATGTACATTCTTCTCGAGGACTCACGGAGTATCATCCAGGAAAGGCCATATGCTGGATCATGACTTAAGTCTCAACAGCAGGCATGGTGGCACATGCCTGTAATCCCAGCTACATGGAGGCTGAGGCAGGAGGTTGACAAGTTTGATGCTGTTGTGGCGCGTTTGAAATAAAACACCAGGTCAGTCTTGGAGCAGGGCATGGATCTTTATTTGCCAAGTCGACTCTGCACCCATTTACCCTTTGCAGAAGTTAGAATACATCTTCGATAGCCCTAAACCTCAAGCTACCAGTAAGTCAAAACCACAGCAATATAGGAGGTGGGTCAGAATGACCTACTTAAGAGTACGTTGCCCTAGAAAATGGAACTAAATAGGGAACATCTCATAAAAGTATTTCCTAATAATATATTGTATAAGAATAAAATAAACATTTTTTTAGCTGCTGTGTGTTGCCAGACAGGGTATGCTTAAGAGGAGGGGCAGAGGCGGGATTTTCACATGGGAGAAACATTTCTTTTCTTTTTTTGGTGGATTTCTTATTTACTTATTTATTTTTGCGTTACAATTCTTAATACACCCTTATACCGTAATTTATCATATCTCTGATTATATATAAGGTATGTTGACTCCAAATTCACATCTTCATACCTGTATGTTGTATAAGGATGAGGGTCTCCTTCCACCATCCATGCTCTTCCCCTTCTCCCTCCCTTTCCCTCCCACCCCCATTCCCCATCTAGAGGTAATCTTCCTCCCCTGCTCTCCCTCCCAACCCCATTTTGAGTCACCCCCCTTATATCAGAGAAGACATTCGGCAATTGTCTTTTGGGGATTTCTTATATGAAATGGAGTCTCAGGTTAAAATGGAGTTTGTCTGGTCAAGGCACATATATTCTGGCCCATAACAATGCCAAACTGGGCAACTTAGTGAGACTCTGTCTCAACATTTTAAAAAAGTTAAAAATAAGGTTGAAGATGTAGCACAGTGTAGCAAGCAGGAGGCTCTCAATGCCATCCCCAGCGTTTTTTTGTTTTTTTTTTGGGGGGGGGTGTAAATCGTGTCTCAATAAATTTAAATAATTGAATAATACAAAGCATGTTTTTCTACCACAAAGGGGTGAAATTAGAAACTGACTCAAAAAGACACAAAAAATCTGAATAAACCCATAGAAGTAGAGAATGAATTAGTCATAATAACATTCAAAAACAACTGCCCATAAAGAAGAGCCCTGTGGCTGATGGACTCATTGGTGAATTCTGGTAAACATTTAAAGAATTAATACCAATACTTTCCAAAGAATCTCAAAAATAAAGAGGGAAGTAGTGCTTCACACTGCATGGTATGAGATCAGTATTATCCAGAGACATGACAAGAAATGAAAGCTACAGACAATTATCTTTTATAAGTTATTTTTTATTTTTTTTTGAGAATTTTAATATTTTTTATTTTTCAGCGGACACAGTATCTTTGTTTGTATGTGGTGTTGAGGATCAAACCCGGGCCGCATGCATGCCAGGCGAGCACGCTACCGCTTGAGCCACATCCCCAGCCCTTATCTTTTATAATTTAGACATAAAAATCCTCAACAAAATATTAGCAAATTGAATGCAGTCATGTATAAATTAAGAATTTACCATGAGAATATATACTATATGGATGTACCTAGGATTATCCTAGAAACCCAGTGTTGGATTAAAATATAAGTCTTGGTAGGAGTGGGGATAGAGCTCAGCATGCACGAGGCTCTGAGTTGATCCCCAGCACTGTGACAACAACAACAAGATATGTATAGTAATACAGTGCATGTTCATAGAACTAAAGTCACAGAGTCATCTCAGGAGATGCAGAAAAAGCATTTGACAAAATCCGTCATCAGTTTATGATAAAAATGTTTGATAACTTAGAAACAAATAGAATCATGATGGACTTTGGCTTTCCTTTCGCCTCTCCATTTCCCTCACACATGGCAGGCTCCCGGGGCTTTCAAGAAAGCTCTTCTAGTTGTGGCTGCTTGGAAACCTGCTCTCTGGGTCCTTATGTAATGCCAGATTCGTGGGACCCCAAGAGACCTCCAGGAGCCGAATCCGATGCAATCACACAAGAGTCTTTATTGCAAGCTCGAGCCTGGACTCACCACCGATTCAGACACAGCGATCCCAGGGAGTGAGTCCCGGTCCTTTGTTCAGTGAGGATTTATAGGTTTTTTGGGGGGACACTCTATGCATCACAACATCACACAGCAAGTCATTTCACACCGCAGGAAAGTCAAACAACAACTCTTAGCATTGATTTGCACATTCAATGGCAGGAACAAGTTGGGTAGGGGTGATTGGTTAGTACTAGAGGGGGGTTCGTTTGAACTGATCGGTTTAAGCCATGAGGGGTGTACATGCTGAACTACATGGTTTCCCAACATGTTAGTCTGTCAAGCTTTGGTTAAAAAGCCCTTCACCTCCCATTATAGAGAATGGTAGGAAATCAATTTAATAAGTATTTAAAAACCCCACAGGGTCAAAATATTGGGTGAAGTATAAATGAACTTCAAGTGTGGGCACAAGAATGCTCAGGGTACTGCACAGGCTTAACGAGAGGATGCATTTGAACTGACGACAGTATTCACCTTGCTTCCCATGAATAGCTCAATACTGATTCTGCACCTTCCAGCTCCTGGAGAAGGGCTTTCTCCTTTTGCATTTTCTCCCAGTGATTTTTGCCGGCTGCTCTTGTCTTTTCAGTTGTTTGTTTCTGTTTCTTAGGTTCTCTGCCCCTGCCTCCTTCTCAAGCCTCTTGCTGGCAGCTGGAGGAGGTGTTTTGTGGTGCGCTTCCTGTTTTCAGCTTCTTGTGTTACTTTTCTCGTTTGTGGTCTCCTGTTTGTGTGCTTTTTATTTTGTGGCTTTTTGCCTTGTTCTGTAGTCAGGGGTTTCCAGTGTGGGGTTTCATGTTCTGTGTGGCTCCTCTCGTGAAGCTTTGGATCAGGGACGTACTCATTGCTTCCAACGGGGGTTCTCCAAGTTGGTGACATGGGCCTCTCCCTGGCACTACACTTAGCACTTTCTGATACATTCCTGATTTCATGGAAATACCACTTCCAGAGCTTTCTGCTAGAACACTGCCATGTCTCTGCCGCTGAAGGGAAGTAACCATCGGGCAAGATGGAGCACTTGTTAAACTTTCACACAAAGTCCTGAACCCACCCGTCACCACCGTGAGCAGCAGAGTTATAGTCTCCACCTGCTGAGCTGCCATGTGGGGATGTTTCCCCGTGTGGCTGCAGTTGGCCCTGGCTGTCACCCTGGACCCCAGTTGGGACTGCCAACTCCAGGGCCTACATGTGGTCTTCTCATGTGGCTTGGTGGCTGCATTCTGAGAAGCCTCAAAGAGTGAGTGTGATCAGGAATCTTGGGGACTCTTAACTTTGACATTTGAATACAACATTGACATGATTAAAAAACCAAAACAACATGAAAAAGTAGATATTAAGTGATCTAGGTCACACCTCGTCCGTCTGATTCTTCCATAACCCTCTCAAAGTAACTACTAAAAAATTTATAGAGAGGCCTCCTCCCCACCAAATTTAACATTTTCTTTCCCAAAACAGACCCGCATTCCCTTACCTGGAAAATCTGGGTCTTGTACCCTTTTCTGATTTTG
>NW_026694630.1:0-64416 GCF_021218885.2 Marmota monax
AAATTAGGTTTAGAGTCACATCATGATCATTATCCAAGATTTGATGGGGAAAATAAAAGTTTCCTGTCAACCCAGAAAACCTCCCCATGAAAGTGGGCGAGAAAGAGAACAGCTTTATTACACATAAGCATTAAGCCAGCATGTGATGCACATCCCAGGCAATCCACTGGGAGATTGGTCACAGAGCCAAGCAGATGCCACCCATGAGACGTGTGTTCTCAAGATAAGCTGTAATTAATCCTCAAGTGAGAGTGTGGCAGCATCCTTTATCACTAATAAAGGTCACCTGGTGACCTTGTGTGTTGGCTAATTGCCTTTATCCAGAGGAAAATAAATTTCTACCCGTATGACAAGCTGGAGAGAGGAAACTGGGCAAGTTAGGCCCCCACCTAAGTTAAGTTAGGCTCCTGCTTTCCCAGGGAGATAGGGAGATGGGGGTATGCCACCTTTCTCAACGCTTGCCTTCACAGAGATGCCTCCCAGGTGCTAGTTCTTCAAATTGGCAAAAACTTTTAAAAGGCCAGGATTGGTGACAGGCACCCAAAATACTAGTGATTAGGAAGGCTGAGTGGGAGGATGGCAAGTTTGAGGCCAGACTAGGTAATTTAGCGAGATGTTTCAAAATTTACAAAGATAAAGCTACCAAGGCCTGGGAATGTAGTACAGTGATACAGACCCCCAGATTCAATCCCTACTACAGGGGGAAAAAACCCTTTTTTTAAAAAAATATCAAAGGGGCAGAGAAAGAGGAAGAATCAACAGTTAATTACAAGTTTTATTTTTAAACAATGCTCTAAGGAGGGAGGAGGTAATTCTTCTCTGCTGTTTTTTCCATCAGGAGGAATTATCATTGTTCTTTTTTTTTTTTTTTTTGGTTTAGTTTTCCTATTCTTTAGAAGTCTTCAGTGTTCCTTTCTAGCAGTTCCTGGGCTCCTAACTCAGAGAGCCCCAGAGAGTCAATGAGGAAATGTACTAACTGACTGCTAGCAGTCTCCCAGATGAACCACGGGTTCCTTTGAGGTCAGTGACTATCTTTAAGTCAAGGTGCTTAGCCCTAAAAAGTGCTCAAAATACTTACTGAATAAATGAATACAACCTACTAGTAAATGCTCCAACAGTTCCTTCACTTTCTTCTGTAGTTAATTCTAGAATAGCAATCTTAGCAGGCTACTCTTAGGATAGAGACTTAGACAGGTGCATGCAGCTATCCAGACATTAAAGTTCCAGGAGGAGACATCGTGCTCTTTTCCACACCTTCCTGACATTCATCTATTCAGATCTGCAACAAACTACAGGAAACCCTGGACACCTAGGAAATGACCGTTTTCCCAACAATTGTTCTGTGTGACACTAAAGTCAATCCCCTTTCAGCCTGAACAGAGAGAGAATCACTCTCCACCTGCTTCTTTGTGTTCCGTGTTCTCCTCTACCAAGCCTCCTTCAGTCATGGCAGAAGGTCTTTACCCCATGCTGGCCTCCAGTGCTCCTCATGTGACTCTCTGGGTGGAAAGCACCGAACATGCTCAGTTGTCAGCATGCTCTGGTCACTTGACAGAGGTTCCGAAGGCCTGAGTGCAGTAGGCATCCAGGGTGGATGACTGCTTGCCATGTGAGAATCAGCTTTTCTGAGCTCAGGGAATCACAGCCACATCTCTGGGACATTTTGAGCAGCCATCTTCCCTACCCACTTAGAGTGATCCAAGGGGCCCTCGGTTTATGCTTCGAATCTCCCATTCAGGACAGAGGTTAGGATGAAAATGATTGATAATGGTTTTCTTCTGATAGAGGAAGAGGTGAAGCCAGGCCGAGAGGAAGTGCAGCATTTAATGTTTTCTCCTGAGCCATCGTGCTGGGGTCCCAGGAGGACCCACCCTTCCAACTTACCCAGAACACGACTGAATTCACCACTAAAAGTCCAACATCCTGGGAAAACCCTTAGACCAGTCAAATGAGTCACTTGTGGTCCCTGAACACTTTGTTCATGGGTGTTCTCCCCCATCATGTCCCTCTGCCCCTTCGTGCCTCTTCTGGCCCTGGGATAGGAAGTCCCCCTGAACAAGACTAGCAGGAAATGTGGACATGGAACTTCCAATCAGAGTTAGGAGGTGCTGAAGCAAAATATTGAAGTCTGGTTTCTTTTCCTCGTCTACATTCACTCTAAAAAATTTTTTTTCCTTGCAGAAGTTCTTGAGTGGGCCCAGTGTGTGGGGTATAATAATCCTTTTAAAGAAATAGATGTCCTGCAAATCAAATGCCTGGGCTTACAGGTAAATAAGTTAAACTCAAAGAGGTCAGGTGAAGACATCCTGTATTAGGTGGGCTGCCATTCTTCTGTCAGTTTTGCTATCAGTAGATGCACTTTGGTCTTCTAGTTTGGACAATGGGAAGGGAAGGAAATCCATGCCCCGACCAGCTCAGCGTGCTCTTCTAAAAATTAAAGAGCAGGCACAAAGAGCATGGAAAGGTATAAAACACAGGCATTTCTGTTTTACCAGTGTCGTTGTTTCCTTTGTGTCTGGGCAAGGTCATAGGCTACTCTTTTTAGGTTTAAGAGGAGTCAGATGAGGGTGAGCAAAGAGTCTTGTGGCTCAGGATGTGCCAAAGAGGCCACACGTGCCCAAGATGCTCCATAGCAGAAGCAGAGGTCCTCTGAGGGTAAATCCAAGAGGTGGAGCTGAGGGTTCAGACATGCCCAGGTCAAGACACTGGGCGGCTGTTTGAGCCCATAGCAGACCCAAGGGTGGAGGGAGAGTTAGAGATGCCATAAATCATATGCTAAATATCCGATGTGTCCTAAACTTACCATCATCTTCTGAGGCTATACACCATAAGAGGCCTGGTGAGTGGAAGTCCAGATAGAACTTGCCAGAAGCAGACCAAAAACCTTTCCATTAAGGGATCCACAATCTCATTAGAGGGACAAGGCATATGAAATGAAAGACAATGAGTAAGTGCCCCCAAATGCATTCTTTAGACCAGGGTATTTCATTTGCCTCATTATGAGCATTAAAAAATGAAATAGAGGCTGTCAACATTAACCACATTAAATATGAGTATGTGGAAGTGTTTTTAAAATGCATTATAGTAAAAAATATGTAAGAAGCACAGTTTTAGGCAAGTTATTTCTTTGGGAAGAAAAGAGGTCAAAAGGGACCAACTCTAAGGCGAAAGCACTGAAAACAAACAAACAACCCCCCCCCTCCCCCAAAAAAATCCCCAAATAAAAATCCTGTTTTCCCAGGGCCATGCATTTGTCCTCTGTGCAAGCTATGGGTCATTTCACTATTTTCTAAGACAAGAAATATTCAGCAAGATGAAGAAAATGTCTTAAGGAAGATTTTCAGTTAGAAGACTTTATTTTTAAAATTTTCATACATATTGTTAAAAAGGAGACTTTGCAAAGTTGTTAGTGATCAAAGTTGTTTTCATGTCACTAAAATTCTGAGTATGAAAACGACAGGATTCCTTTGGAATGAAGTTTTAATATTCCCCTTGAACTCTTAAGCATTGGTTCCTTTATTGCTAAGTTACCACAAATTTTAAGACTAGCAATCTCTGTCACTCAGGTCATCCATGAACTCCGGAAGAACAGGGCATAGACCAGGACGGCACTCCCCAGCAGGAGGGCCAGGCCCAGTCTCCAGCAGGTCCTCTGGGACTTCCGCCATTGCCACAGCCCCTCCAGCAGCCTCATCCCCAGGGGCCTCTGCACGCCAGCCGCCAGCATCGCGGCCACCCTGCGGAGCCTCTCCTCCGGGTCGGCGCCGTGCAGCGCCTGCGCCAGGACGTACACCTGGTTGGTGTAGTGTGCGCCCCCGCGCATGCGCACCAGGCCCTCGACCAGGCCCAGCAGCTGCTCCACCTGCGCCTGGCGCTCGCTGCCGGTGGCGCGGTTGTTGAGGGCGCAGACTCGGCCCTCGCACTCGGCCACCAGATCCCGCAGGGCCCGGTTCTCCGTGCAGCGCACGTAGTCCTCCACAGAGTCGCCGGCCAGGTCCTCCTTGTGGGTGAAGACGAGGACGACTCGCGCCACCACGGCCTGGCCGAACAGCTCCTTCACCTTGCGCAGCGCCTGCTGGTCCTGGGCGGTGAAGCGGCCCAGCTGGGTGACCAGCAGCAGCGCGTGCGGCCCGGGCGCCGACAGCAGGTAGCAGCGCGCTCTCTGCAAGCACTCGGGGTCTGTGTTGTGCACGTCGGAGCCGAAGAGGTCGGGGGTGTCGATGACGTGCACGCGCCACCTGTCCCAGCGCCCACTGGCAGCAGCGCAGGCTCTGGTCACCGACGTGGCTCCCAGCCTGGACAGGAAGTGCCTGTGGCCCAGGACGCTGTTCCCGGTGGCGCTCTTCCCGGCTCCCGTCCTGCCCACCAGGATGAGCCTCAGCTCAGGCTCCTGCCGGGACCCGGTGTCTTCTTCTGACCCTGGAGGACCAAGGGTTAGAATCCGACATCAGTTCAACCAACTTCCACTGGGCAGCTCCTCTGCTTTCCAGCCAAGGGCCTTGCCAGTTCACCCCAGGCTGGAGACCCCTCTGGGACTTACGTGTATTTGGTCACGAGTGAGCCCACTCCCCTCTTACCCTGAGCTGAACCACAGGATGCATTGCTGCGATCTGTTCTTACCATAGGGGTCTTCTTCATCTCTTGCCATCTTCCACCCTCTCAGGTGTCCCTGAAAGTCCCAAACACGATTGGCTCATTCACGTGTTATCCCTCTGAATAGCATAACCACCTTTTCGTTGTGCCAGGTAAAGTCCAAAGAACTGAGGATGTCACTGTTATAAGACATGGCCCTTGCTCATGAGGGTGGGAACATACAGGTGTGTGCTTTGGGGAGGGGCAGGTGTCCAGAGAGGAGGCAGTTACATTTTGTGAGTTATAGTAAATTGTGCTAATACTTTTTGGAGAATAACAACAGAAGGGCCAGCACCTGGGTGGCTTAGACCCATGAGAACATTCAGTGGGTTTTTCTTTTCAGGGACTCAAATGCAAACAGCCAAAGGCAAGTTTTCACATTTACTCTGTGTAATTTATACTAAGCCTCAGGTATTAATTTTCCCAGATGATAATTCAAGGTCAATGTCATGAGCTCCTGATATAAAAAATTCTCAGAGGATTCAGCAGCCAGAAGACACTTAGTTAAATCCTGAGGACTGGGAAGTTTACCAAGGGACTTACAGACCTACTTTAGGGTGGTTGGACTGTAGAAGGAGCAAGGAGAAAATGGGAAGCCTTCTTTTGGAAACTGGAAGACAGTCACCTCCCAAGCCTATCTGCAGAATCAGCTTCTGCTGTCTTCCAGCCAAAGCCCTGCCTTGTCCAAACACATCTACCTGTGCTCTGTGGCTGGGGGGCCTGGGACCTGCCCTCAACCACTAAGTGTGAAGCTTTTAAAGTAAAGGGATGTGCCCAAGTCTAGCATTATTTCATACAGTGGACACTCTGGTCACGTTTCCATGATCTCACAAATCCCTGAGCACAAATGCATGGTCTTCCCTCAGTCTGTATCTCTAGCCTCATTTCCAGCTAATCCCTGCTCTTTCAGCTACTCCACAAAGAGCTGACTTTAGGGCAGTTCCAACCCCCTCTGTGCCCTCCTATGACCAGCCATCGAGACTCTCCCATGTTTCTTTCAGAGTTCCTATCTACATTTCCCCATCGTTTCAAATTCTGCCTCCTTATGCCTGCCACCATGGTTACTGCAGGGTGTGTGTTTTGTCCCCTGGGCACCAATACAAAGGAGAGCAGAGAGAGAGAGGGCTGAATAGCTTGCCTCTGGCTGAGGGTCTATGAGAATGGATTTGCTGTGTTCAACCCTAAGGTGTTCTAGGCTGTAGGCGCTCCCTGGCCACCTCTCCAAGGTCTCCACTGAAGTTCAGCCCATAGGATTTGTGTGGCTAATTATATTGCATATAGAAATCCACAAACTCCTGTAATCAACAGGAAATGAAGAAACAGCCACAAGATTATAGAACAAGATGAAGAATTTAGCTGATGATGAAGTCTCTGATAAAGCTGAAAGTGGTAGAGCATGTTGGAGGGGACCCAGGCCAGTGGGACTTCCACAGAGTTTCAAATGGGGTTGATATTATTTTAAATAGTTTTTAAGAGAGAAATAGGCCCCACTGACATCTGAGGTGAAAGTGGTTCTTAATTATTCACAAATATAAAACGTGCAAATCTATATTCTTAATACTTTAGGAGAAGTCAAAATTCATTATTTTCTTTCCTCCCAAACTTGTTTTTCAAATGACTTTAGTGTTCTGTCAAAATTCACATTTCCCCCACCCACCATTAGAGATTCTGATTCAAAGAATGGGATCCTTCTGATGTAGTCAGTCCATAACTCAGAGTTGGAAATCAGTTATTTTTCAAATCCTTTCATTGTATAGATGAGGACATTGAGGTGTCTCTGTAGCTGGAGTGGGAAAAGCTTGAATTAGGGAACAGATATTTAAGGGACATTGAGGGTGAGAGGTAGGAGACCAAGGTCCTGATTTAGATGTCTCCTGAAGGCCCCTGCTGTGGTCAGTGAGGCGGAGAGTTCAGGTGTACCCAGGTTTCCACATAGTAACTCGCTGCCCCAAGGTTAGATTGCTCACGGGCCACAGAAATATCCTTTGCCTTTGCTGAATATACAACCTGGGGACGTTTCGTGTGTTTTAAATTGTGCTTTGTTCTTGGAAGCAGATCCAGCACTCACCGTGGGAAGAGACAGGTTTTAGTTCCCATAATTCCCATAATGTGTGTGCTTGGGGAAGATGCTCCCCAACCTTCTCTGAACTTGCTCTATTTGGAATTCGGATCATCTCTTAAAACCTGGGAGCACGACCTTGGCTGCTCTGCACAGTGACAAAACATGGCCCTTGTGGGCTGCACAGTGCTTAGTAGAGTCGGGAGCACAGCAGGAACCCTCCCCAGGGATCAGGTCCTTCCTTCCTCCCTCCAGCTCTAGACTTAGGCTCACCTTTCCTGGTGACAGGCTCTGGAGTGGCTCTGAGAAGCAGGACCTCCTGCTTTCCCTTCTGATGTGAGCACAGGAAGCTCCTTTGGCCCAGCTCACAGAAGAAGTCACTCAGACCCCAGAGCTCAGGAAGGTAGGGAGGGCCTGATGATGACAACTTAAAGAGACAGAAGCATTTCCCTTCCACTGGTGAGTCTGCAATGTTTCTCCTACAAATCTACCTCCAGCTGTGACGAAGGTACGGTTATCAAATATCTTGCCCTAACCTAGGCATGGCCTTGACTGTTTCAACTCAAATTTTAGAGCAAATAGGTGATTACTCTGATCATCAGATAAATGAACTTGCTTTCCCCAGGACATAAACTGAAGAGAGCAGCACATACTTCAGAGATCAGTGTTATTGTCTGAAATAAAATAAAAGTTTATATGACATATGAAGAATCAGGAAAAAACAATCAGAATATTAACTAGTACAATGAGATTCACAGATGATCCATTCAGTGGGATTACCAGTTAAGGACTTAAAAATCATAATAAATATGATAAAAAATTCATAGAAAAATAAATATAATGGGCTAAGAAATGAAGAATTTCAGGACAGAATATAAACCCCAAAGAATTAATTCTGAACTAGGAAATATACTATCTGAAATAAACTTAAGTGGATGGACCTACTAGCACATTGGACATCGAAGAAAGGATGCATAAATTTGAAGAGAGATCAAGGGAAATTATTCAAACTGAAGCACAAAAAGGAAAACAATTGAAAAAATTAACATGGCACTCCAAATCACTGGAATAATATCAAGCAGTCACTGGAAAAGAATGGATGGGATAGAAATATTTGAACATCAAAGGAACAAAAATATTTAAATTTGATGAATATCCTCCATTATGAATTCAAAAAAATTCATGAATCTAAAGTAGAAATACAAACAAATAAAAATAAACACAGGCACTTTACTGTCAAATTTCTGGAAACCAAAAAAGAATGAAAGAAATAAAAATTTAAAATCAAGCAGAGAAAAAGAGACACATTACACAAAAGGGAAGAACATAAAAATAATGGCTGCTTTTTTCGTAAGAAAAAATAATGCAAGCCAGAAATCATTAAAATATGTTTAAAGGGATGAAGAAAAATAATGGATCCACAAATATTTCTATATTCAGCAAAATTAACCTTGAAAAATCATTTTTAAAAAGATATCTACACCTAAAAATATTTTTAAAAAGACATTTTAAGATCTGCATACTATAGGGGTGCAGCCACATCAACGTTTATCGCAATGCAATTCACAATAGCCAAGTTATGGAACCAGATGCCCATCAATAGATAAAACATTAAGACAATGTTGTATGTATATATAATGGAGTTTTACTCAGCCAAAAGGAAGAATAAAATTGTGGCATTTGCTGGTAAATGGATGGAACTGGAGAATATCATACTAAGTGAAAAAAACCAGGCTTAGAAAGTCAGGAGCCAAGTGTTTTCTCTTATTTGTGGAAGCTAGGCCAAAATAAGGTGGGGGGTGGGGGTAGGTAACCCCATGAAAATAAAGGAGAGATCAGAGGAGTAGAAGAAAGGAAGAGAGGGGGAGGGAGTAGGGATAGGAAGAGGCAGGGAGGTGGGAATGAAATTGATCAAACTATCCTATATACATATATGAAGTTACCATATTGAATTTTGCATATATATATATGTATATATATATCACTAATTTAAAAAACTATGAGTAAATAGAAGGAAGGCTCTAGTTATTTATAAATAAATAAAGGTTCTGTGCAGAATCTTTTTAAATTTGATACCATCCCACTAATTGATTTTTGGTTTCATTTCTTGTGCTTTAAGTGTCTTGTTAAGGAAGTTGGTTCCTGTACCAATATGTTGGAGTGTTGGGCCATATTTTCATCTCACAGTTGCAGAGTTTCTGGTCTGATTCCTAGATCTTTGATTCACTTTGAGTTGACTTTTGTGCAGGGTGAGAGATAGGGGTCAAGTTTATTATTCTACATACGGACATCTGCTATTGTGAGGTTTTTAACACATGAAGAAGTGAAAATGTCAGTATGAAATGAGAAGGGTAGGGGTTCAACGGAAGCACACTGATATCAGATTCTGTTTCATTTGAAGTGGTGTGCTTTATATTCTAGGGAGAGTGTAATAAGTTAAAGATAAATACTTTAGGTGCTACAGCAACCACTTTTAAAAAAAAGAGCCAAAAGAGATAAAAGGAAATAATTTTTTAGAACTCAATTAATACCAAAGAATGAGATAAAGAGGAACAGAGAAAAGACTAGGTAATGAAAATGAGGAGCAAGATGATAGACTTAAATCCACCTGTAACTATAATTATGTTATATACAACTGATTTTTGACAAAGGAGCAAAGGTAATTTAATGGAGAAAGGATGGTCTTTGCAACAAGTGATTCCAGACTATTAATTCAAAATGGATCATAGATGTACATGTAAAATGCAAAACTACAAAACTCCCAGAGGATAATACTGGGGAAAATCTAGGTAACCTTGGATTTTGCAATAACTTTTAAAATACAACACCAACATCAAGTTCATGAGATTAAAATTGATAAGTTGGATTTCATAAAAATAAAAACTTCTGCAAAAACACTGTTAAAAACACACAGTAGGGCTGGGATTGTGGCTCAGTGGCAGAGTGTTTTCCTCGTGTGCATGAGGCAGTGGGTTCAATCCGCAGCACCACATAAAAATAAATAAATAAAATAAAGATATTATGTCCATCAACAACTAAAATATTATTTTAAAAAAAGAACACACAGAAAAAATAGGATACAGAAAATACAACACAGGAATATCAAAGTTAGATCTCGGTAAAGTTTTAAAAAAATTGATAAAGCTCCAGTTAGGTTGATCAAGCCAAAAATAGATAAGCACAAATCACCAATATGAGAATTCAAAGAGGAAAGATATTGTAGTTCTTGTATCTATTAAGGGGATAATTAGATTTTATTAATTCATGCAAAAAAAATCTAATAACTTTAATATAGAAGGCAAATTCCTTTATAGGAACAACTTATTGAAATGAGCATAAGAGAAAATACTAAAAATCAGAAGAGCCTTAATATGTGTTGTTTAAAAACTGAATTTGTAATGAAAGAGCATTCCACAAATAAAAGTCCAGATCCCAGAGCTTTACCAGTGAATTCCATTAAACACAGGAGCTGTAGAAGTTGGGGTGCTTGATGTGTGGACAAACTCCTTTCAGGGAGAAGCTGTAGGCTTAGGGCTTGGGGAAAATACTTTCAACTGGCCTCAGTCTACTTTTAAGTGAAATACTGCTGAACATAGAGCATAATTTTCTTTTACATTGATGACCTCATTTAATTCTGAAATAATAATTTCATTGTCTTATCTTTTCCAGGTGAGAAAACAGATTCAGAGAAGATAGATGTTTTTTACCCAAGGCAATCCAGTTGGTGGAGGTATAAATATTTAAAATAATATAATTTGTCCTTTTCTGACTTATGTCCTATCATTGCATATAATTTATTTTTACATATATTGTAAATCTCACTTTATATTATTATTATAGCTTCAAGTCAATTATATTTAAAGGAATTTAACTAATAAGAAAACTATCCTAAATATTTATCCATGTTGTTACCATTTCTGATTATCTTAATTCCTTTGTATAGTTCCAAAGTTCTCTCTGATATCATTCTCCTTCTTGAATATTTTTTAAATAGTTCATCTTTGCTAGTGATGGATTCTTTTAGCTGTAGTAAATCTGCAAAGATATCTGCTTTCATTTTTGAAAAATAATTTTGAAAGATCATTTAATTTTGACAGATTTTCTTCCAATATTTTAAAAATGTTTTTTTCAGGTCTGCTCTCTCACATTAATTCTGCAAAAAAAAAAAAAATGCTGCCAAGTTTATCTTTTTCTTCTGAATGCAAGATATATATTATCCCTGGCTTCTTTAAAGATTTTCCCTTTATCACTCATTTTGAGCAAGCTATTACAATGTACCTCTACATAGATTTCTTTGTGTTTTATTTGCTTGAGGTGTTTTGACCCTTTTGGGAGTGTGGTTTATAGTTCTTTTCTAATTTATATGATTTTTGGCCATTGTTTTTAATAGACATTTTTTTCTGTTAATACATTTTCTTTTTAGTGATTCCAGTTTTTGGAACATTGGTCTACTTGGGGTTGACCCATTGAGGCTGTTTTTTCCTCTATGTTTTCTCTGTTGAAATATTTGCATTGCTCTGTCTTCAAATTCACTAAGTTTTTCTTTTTCTAGTAGTCTAGTAGTTGTATGCAGTGTACTTTTCACATCTATATCATGTTTTCATTTCCAGAAGTTAAATTTGAGTCTCTTTATGTCTTTAGTTTCCCTACCTAATGGTTTGACCATATATTTCACACCTGTATTAATTGTTTCAATACCTTTGTCTGCTTACTTTAACATTTATGCTAGATCTTGGTTGATATCACGTGCTGTTGATTAATCGGTGTTATTTTTCATGTTTGATAATTTTATTTAATGCCAGGCATCTGGTTTCAACCTTGATATGTGCTAAATATTTCTTGGACTTTTTTCCTGGAATGTATTGAGTTATGTGGAAATAGTTTGATGTTTTAGGCCTTGCTTTCAAGATTTTTAGGCAGACCTGAGAAATTTTCAATTTTGGACTAACTATTCCCTGTCACTGAGGCACGGGTCTTCTGTGCACTCTACTCAATGCCCCATAAATCATAAGCATTTATGTTTGGTAAGACAGAAGTCTTTCCTGCTCCCACATAAGTTCAGGACACTATTTCCTCTAACACTCTTGAGTGTTTGCCTCTCTGCGTGTTGGTTAAGACGGGGTGTACTGTCTGTTCTCACTGGTTTAGCATCCTGGGTGGTTCTTTCCTTGACCACAGGGAGTTTTATCACATGCACCTGCTGATCAGTACTGCACTGAAGACTCAAGGGCCCTCTCCACAGGTGTCTGCAGTTCTCTTTCTGTACAGTGCTCTCCTCTCCTCATACTCTGTTCTGTAAACTCTGGCCACTTCTGTCTTTCCAGAATCCCAGCAGCATCATCTCAAATCATGGATTCTGCTGGACTCTCCCCTTTACACGTTAGTTTTTTAATACCGCAGAACAAACTACCACAAACAGAGCAACCCAAAACAGCATACTCTATCTCACAATCTCTGTGGGTCAGCAGTTTAGCTCAGCTTAGCTGCATTTTCTGCTTTGGTGTTTTCCCAGGCTGCAGCCAGGCTGAAGCCTTATGCATGGCATGGTTGGGAAAAGACCTGCACCCTCCGGTTAGTGGCAGAATTCACTTCTGTGTGGCTCTAGGACACAGGACTCTGCTGTTTCACTGGCTGTTAGCTGGAGGTGACACTCAAGTTTTAGAGACCACCTACAGTTCCTAGCCAACTGGCTCTGTCCACAGGAAGTTTTCAGTGTGGAGATGCTTCCCCTGCCAGCAGGAGAGGGAGCAGGTCTTGAAGCCAGGTGGACTTGGACTGGAGTGGCATTCCTTCACGTCCGCCACGGCCTGCAGGTCAGAAGTGGGCTGCGGGTCCCTTCCACATTCCAGTGAGGAGTGTCTATAAAATCAGGAACACCAGGAGTCAGGAGGCCTTGGCAGTCGTCACATGGCCTGAGACTCTCTGTCTCTGTGCTGTGGCTGGGGAAACTCAAGGGGGAACCTGGGCAGCTGTGGTCTTGCCTTGTTTTTGACTCTCAGTGATGATTCTTTTGTCACCTGATGTTCAGTGTGTTGAGCACCGTTATCTTACACATCTTGCCTGTTTTCTGGGTTGTTTCACATGGGGCAAGGAGGGTGTAATTCTGCTCCTTGTTTTGCCATTTTGATTTCACAAGGAAGCTTTCTGGCATTTATTTTTTTAATTTTAATTTTCTGTTTTTTGTTTGTTGTCAGACTATAGAAGTGCCATAGCTTTTTAAAATGTTGATTGTTGTATTAAGACCCATTGCTCTACTTTTACTTCTGATAATCTGTCTGAAAATTATTTTTCTTTCTTATCAATGCTCAAACCTGTTTTTTTTTTTTCCTTACCTTGCTAGTTAGGAGCTCACTAAATGCTAAATAGAAGCAAGGCTCCTTTTTGCCCAATATTAATAGAAATACCTGCAGGGTTTTTTGTTTTTTTTAAGAAAAACTCTCTTCATTTGTCTACTTTTACATGCTTTCAGTATCTTTATATAGATATAGTTTTTTCCAAGTTTTTATAATTCTCCCACAGGAAAGTTTATATAATCAGTTCACTTCTCACCATGATTTTATAGATTTGTATTCATTATAATTTGATGTATAAAAATTTCATGACTTTTTTCAAATAAACTGTTTTAGTCAGCCTTTTCACTGCTGTGACTAAAAGACCCAACCAGAACAGCTGTAGAGGAGGAAAAATTTACGTGGGGGTCAAGTTTCAGAGGTCTCAATCCGTAGGCAGCAGGCTCCATTCCTAGGGGCTCAAGGTGAGGCAGAACATCATGTGGAAGACAGTGGTGGAGGGAAGTGGCTCTCATGATAATAAGGAAGCAGAGAGAGAGACTCCACTTGCCAGATACAAAATATATACCCCTGTCGAGAGCCATCCGTGTGTGGACCACATCGGCGTCACAGCCTAATGAATAGGAGAATCTGGTGTCTGGGAAGTTCCAGGGGACATTTCCTCTGGCGGACTGCCCAGAGACATTGTGAACCCTATTCAGGCTGTGCCCCAGGTCCCACACAGCCCCTCTGAGAAGGGGGTGACCTGCCAAGATGCCAGTCAGCCTGCTGACTGCAAGACACCATGAAGCAAGGTTCCACCCCTGAAACCTTATTCCTGCCTTTGATGTACCCCCTTAAATAAACCACCGCAGCCAGTTTCTAGTTGTTCAGCTCCAGCTTCTGTGTGGAATTACAAGTGTTTCCAGGAAGAAGAAACAGAATGTACAGTGTGATGGCAGGGAGCGCACAGGTAACCAAAGGAGGTCCAGGATGGCTGGATCCTAAAGGAAGTCAAGGACGGCTAGCTCCTAAATTGGACTTCTGTACAAGTCAGATTGTACAGAAGGAATGTTGCAGATATAGGCAGATGATTTGTACAGGGACTTATTTTTATGTTTGGATCCTGAAATTTTTCTTACTGAAAATGGAAAATTGCTGCAGGTTGGACTGAGGTATGTCATGGTCAGAGATGGGTTATGTGTGTTATGTGAATTATGGATTCAAAGGCCTTCTCCCTCATGTGCTTTACATGAGGTGAATTCTGCTTGCTTTATTGGGGCCCTCTGCTTCCTCTGCCTCTCCATCCACCTCATCCTTTTAGTGCATACAAAGAGAGCAATTGTGGTCAAACTGAGCTGGAGAGGAGCCCTGGCTTGACCCTTTGAGGTGATCTCACTGGGTTCTCACCTACTGTCTTTCTTCTGCTCAGAACCTTGTCAAGACCTTTTCCCCCTCCAACCACTCTACATGAAAGTTTCTTTCATTTTTATTTTTATTCTCTCTGAGTTCAACTATGTCTTGAGAAGAACTTGGTTTGGGGTGTTTTGCCAAGTGTGAAAAATAACTGTTTTGAATTTAGAATGTAAAGGGAAACCACAAGATCCAGGGCTGCTCCTGAGGCAAGATCTGTCCTCCGGGAGAGTAGAGAACTGTCTTACCCTGTATGACCTGATGATGCTGAAATTCCTCTCTGACATAACATGTGCCTGCTGCCCACTCACCCTGAAATATCAGTCCTCTCTTATGAGTAAACATTTTCCACCAGAATAGTAGTCAGGCAGAGGAAACGGCACACGTAGAGGAGGTCAAAGGAACTGAAAAAGACCAAAGTCTCTGGGCAGAAGAGTTACCCATTCAAATCCTTAAATACTGGGTGTCCTCTGGGAGGCTTTCTGCTGTAATCTGCAGCCCATTACTCTTGAATGGTCAGTATTTTGTAAAAGATATAAGCTCTGAAGTCCTAACACTACAGATCCTGGGCTAGAATAACCTCTATTCAAGGTCTAGGGATTGAATATCATCCATTAAAATGAAAGAAATTGTGTCTCAAGTAGCTACCCAAAATACCTAGAAATAAGTTTAACTATAGAAGTGAAAGAATGTGAAAGGAAATGAAGGTCCCTCAAAAAATGGAAATGCCTAACATGTTCATGGATTGGAAGAATTACTATTGTGAAAGTGTCCATACCACCCAAATCCATTTATTGATTCAATAAAATCCCCATCAAAGCATCAATTACATGCTTCACAGAACTAAAAAAAAAAATCCTAAAATTCATATGGAAGCACAAAAGGCCCTGAATAACCAAAATAATCTTGAACAAAAAGAAGAAATCTGAAGGTATCACAAAACCTGATTTTAAGACATACTATAAAATCATAGTAATCCAAACAGCATGTTATTTGCATAAAACAGGCACACAGTTTAGTGGAACAGTATAGAAACCCCAGAAATAAACCCAAGAACCTACAGTTAACTGGTTTTCAACAAAGACACCAAAAAAAAAAAAAAAGAAGTACAGCTTTCTTGGTTGGACAACTAGGTCTCTACCTGGAGAAGATTGGAACTTGACCCCTATCTCTCACCCTGTACAAAAAAATCAAATCAAAGTGGAACAAAGACCTAAGTGGTTAGTGGTTAGACCTAATGGTTCAAAGACCTGAAATTCCACAGCTATTAGAAGAAAGCTTATGGGAAACACTTGAAGACATTGGCACAGACTATGATTTTTTGGATATGACTCCTAAGCAAAGCAAACAAAAGCAGAACTTGACAAATGAGATAATATCCAACCAAAAAGCTTCTGCATAGCAAATGACAGAGTGAAGAGAAAGCCCACAGAATGGGAAAAAATATTTGCAAATGGTTCATCTGGTAAAGGATTTATGTCCATAATATATAAGTAATTCAAGAAACTGGCATGCACTGCCCACCCCAAGCTCAGGAAGCATGCTTGTGCCCACACTACTAAGGGCTGCAAGCTCTGCCACTCAAAGATCAAGGCCTAGGCTCCAGATCAGGCTCCCAAAGGTACATAGGTTCCCAAAGGTGCCCAGATCCCCATAAAGTCTCCATAGTAAAGGCCTCTGTCTGTGAATGAGAGGGCAGAAGGACTGATGTGACCCCCAGCCCCCTATCTGCAGGGGCTGATGTCATCCTGTAATATCTGTACAAATAAACCAGAGGTAGGAGAAAGAATATAAAGCCAATGACTTTGCACCAGGACTATTGGAAATATGTCTTGAGGGCATCTCAGGAATCAGCAAGACCCCCCCATCATAGGGCCAAGGATGTAAAAGTGTACATTATTTCAAAGACTTGATGTGAGAAGAGAGTGCCAGGGAAGCCTGCTCGCACAGGGCTGCCTAGGTAATTGTTTCCCCAGGTTTATTTCTCCATGCTCAGCCATCAGGGCACTCAGAAAAGCCACTACAGCCATAGTGGAGCAGATCCAGGGACAGTTCACACAGGTGACAAAACTTAGCATTGTCTATGTGATGCTGGTTTTGCAGGCATACAGAATCAAGAGTTATGGGGTCGTAGAGACTGCCTCCAAGATTAAAGGAAAGCCTGGGAGAACAGGTAATATATGTTAGGGTTAGAATCCCATAGACAGGGTGATGTGTAAAACTGAAGCTACAGTGGAGGCCTCAGGAGGTTAGAGATGTTAGGAATGTGGAAGATCTGCCGAGAGAAGCTGCAGGCAGCCAGCAGAGCCAGCCCAAGAGAGTGGCCATATGAGCTTCAGGCAGTCAGGCTGGTGGGGCTGCCCAAGCCTGTGGAAGTAGATGTCACAGCACTGTGTTCCCCGGGTGCCAGACATGAAGCCATAGGAGTTAATATTTGCCCTGCTGGGTTTTGGTCTTGTTTTGATCCATTACGCATTATTTTCCTTTTGCTCTCTTTTGGGAGGGGACTGTTTTTCCTGTGCAAATATATCTTGGAAAGATTTAATTTGTTCTTTTCTTTTTTACAGGGACTTGTAACTAAGTTTGCCTTGAGTCGCAGAGGAGACCTTAAAATTGGAGGTGTGAGCAATGGTAGAATTATTAAGACTTTGGGAATTCTTGGAGATGGATCAAATGCATTTTGCATTATGTAATGGACATGAGATTTTTCAGGGTCAGAGGAAGAATACTGTAGTTTGGAGAAGTGTCCCCCAGAGACTTACGTGTTGAAGGTCTGGTCCCCAGCCTATGGTGCTGCTGGGAGGTGGTGGGCCTACTGGAAGGAAGAAGTTAGGTCGTGGGGAGCATGAGGAGATTTGGGACCCCCGCCCTTTCTTGTTTCTCTCTCTGCTTCCTGGCCACCAGAGGTGAATAGGCCTTCTCTGCCATGTGTTCCTGCCACCATGTACTGTGCCATCACAGCCCAAAGCCACAGGACCATGGGCTGACAATGGACCAAAGCTCTGAAACAGGAGCCAAAATAAAAGAGCTGCAGCCCAGACCAGCAGAGCCAGCAGCTGAAGCAGTTGCAGTGAGCCCCGGGGCTCTTTCCCCTTCCTCCTCCTCCATCTCCTCCAACCCTCTTCTTCCACCTGCCCAAAGGCCCCTCTCGCCTTCCGCCTGCCCCATTGTTCCTTTCCCAACTCCCATCCTTCCCCTTCCCCCCTGCTCCCCTCTCCCCCTCAGTTGTCTCACCCCTGCGGTTTTTGATTTCCACCCACAACAGTGACCAAAGACTTGACCACTCAAAGTCCTGCTCCCCATAACCTTGCTTGACATGGACACAGGTGTGACTGAAGGTGAATAAATGTCACTGTCACCATTCGACTACTTATGTGTGGAAAGGAAGTTGGCAGTATTGTTGGAAAGAAAGGAGAATCAGTTAAAAAGATGCACGGGGAGAGTGGTGCACATGTCAACATCTCAGAAGAGAATTGTTGTGAGAATGATCACTTGGTCCGAACCCACTAATGCCATCTTCAAAACCTTTGTGACGATTATGGACAAATGGTAGAGGACATCAGCAGCTCTATGACCAATAGCACAGTAGACTTGGGTCACTCTGAGGCTGGTGGTCTCTACTAGTCATTGTGGCTCTCTCATTGGAAAAGGTGGTTGCAAGATCAAGGAAATGAGAGGGAGTCCAGGGCTCAAGTTCAGGTGGCAGGGGTGTGCTCCCCATCAACTGAGCAGGCCGTCACTACTGCTGGCCTTCAGCAATCCATCCCTGAGTGTGTCAGTCAGGCCTGTGTGGTCATCTTGGAGTCCCCCCAAAGGGCGTGACCATCCTGTACCTGCCCAAGCTGTCAGGTTCTTCAGTCATCTTTGCAGACAGTCAGGGCAGGTACAGCATAGGCAGGGACACTGTGAGCTTTCTCCACACCACCCTGTCCCTGTGCTTCAATCCTGACCTGGAAGGACACCTCTAGAGGCCTATACCATTCAAAGACAGTCTGCCACTCCATAGCCAGACTGGACCAAGCTGCACCAATTGGCAATGCACAGTCTCATTGTCCTATGACACGTCAATACCGTGTTCAGTGGCAATGAATCCAGCTCTCCAGAGGGAAGAACTTTGGGCAGGTTGGGATGTATCTGCTCAGACTATTTCTCATGAATTCATCATTCCAACTTGATTGGCTGCGTAATCAGGCATCAAGGAGCCAAAAATCAATGAAATCCGTCCGATGTCTGGGGTACAAATCAAAAGTGCCAGCCCAGCGGAAGGATCTACTGATAGGCAGGTTACTGGATCTGCTGCCAGCCCTAGCCTGGCTCAGTATCTAATCAATGCCAGGCTTTCCTTGGAGACAGTGGTATGGGGAGCCACTAGAGCAAGGCAGATTCATCCTAATCCCTCTCTGCTGTTCACCACCACACATGATTCATCTGTGTAGTTTCTGAGTAGTCAGTGATTCCAGGTTTTAAATATTTTGCAAATTTTCAGTTTCTACACACTTTCTTCATCCACTCATGATTTTTCAATGAAAGTGTTTTAATTCCTTTCTTTGTTCAAGTGTTAAGGCTGAGCTCCATATTTAGTTTTATAAGCTTCTCCCCATTTTTTATGGCTCATCAATTTTTCTGTTTGTGATGGAATATGTAAAAGTACACTATTCATTCATTTCAGCTTAGTTCTGGAATGTCGGGAATTTTTCAAAAAAATTAAAAGAATGAACTAGAGCTTTTTCTTTGTGAATAGAAACTGGATGCCACAGTGATTCATGTGGGTTTTATTCCTGTGGTCTTCCTGTTATTTTGTACCTTTTATCCCTTATAGGGTCCTGATTGGGTTTTGAATGAAAGTTTTATTGCAATTAAAATATTTTTTTCTGTTTCACCACTCCCATGTTTCTTATTGGCCCTCGATCTTTTCCTAAGACCCTGTACCTGGTCATATTGAGGATTAGACTCTCCTAGGACTTAACTGTGGGATGGGGTGGGAGGTGCACCCATGCATACATGTGGAAGCAGCTGAACCATGTTTGACTGGGATTCCCCTTCTTGGGAATATCTGTCCCCTTGTTCATGTGTCACTTAAACTAAAACTTCAGTCTCTTGTTTTTGGCAAAAACAAACAAGTTTTATCCCCAGTGCTTTTCACACCTTAACATGCATCAGACTCACCCCGAGGATTTATTGGAAGACAGATTGGCGGACTCTATTCTCAGAGTTTCTGTCAGTAGGTTGGGGGCAGAGCCTGAGCTTTTTACCAAGTTCTCAGCTCATGCTGCTGCTGCTGACCCACAGCCCACGTGTTGGGACAGCTTGTTCTGCTGCACAGCCACTCTGCCAAAGAGCTAATATTACTGCTTCCTGTGCCTCTGGGAATTACTAAGATGAAAGGGCCATTTCTGTGAAGTTCAAGTAGAGTTGAAATTCTCTGAAGTGACTGTCATGTAGCAGAGGACACTGTAAGGAGGTAAAAGAGGAAACCATTCTGGTTTCTTATCCTCAGTTGTCTTCATGTGTTTCTGTGAAGACAAAACCACACATATGAGACATGAGTCCAAGAAGCGTCATCTGATTGACAGGCAGAGGGGGATCAACCAATGATGGCACGTTGCTGGGGAGGTTTCCCTGGACCTGTTTCCACTAAAGAATGTCAGCACTTACATATGTGAAGACCTTGGAGAGTTGTCTAACTAGGAGGAACTGGCAACTGGAAGGAAACGCATGAAGGATGACTTGAGTTAGAAGTAAGCACTGCCTAGAAGGAAAAATTAACAGGCAAACTTCACAGATCAGCCATGAGACAAGTAGGAGCTACATCATCTTAGTGGATGAAAGTAAGGGAGTAAAACGGGACAAGAGGAAAGTTAGTGTCTATCTGTAGAAACTCTCCCTTTTCTTTCCCTTTTCCTACCTCTTTCTTTCCCCCCAAAACCTGTATTTTACTTTCCCACCACTTATCTGTTCATCTCTCTCCTGCTTCAATTTCTTTGTCTTTTCCTCTCTTTCTTTTATGATGTCTGGTTAACAGCCCTGATCCCAGCTCCTCACCTACCAAATAAATTAGGGAATCTGAAATATCCAACCTCACTAGAACACCCTTCCCTCAATCTGACCCCTCCACCCAGAACTGATGGGTCATGAAGGTCACACAGTGCCGCAGTCTGGCTGGGCACAAAATAACCGAGCCGCCACGAGGCACTTGTAGGTTCAAACAGGAACTCCTTTATTGCCCGAACTCCACCAGCACTGCATGCACACTCCCTGGGAACTCTCTCAGCTCTCCACGGGGCTCTGCATGAACTCAACCGGAACCCCACGAAAACTCAATGGGAACTCCAAAGTTTCGGACACCCGAGGCAGCAGGAGTCGCCCTATTCCCGGAGCTGCCCTATTGCCGGACAGCAGAGTCCATATACAACTCAATACACAGCCTGTTTCAATCCAGCATCATCCAGTTACAGCAAATATAATTTAATTATCATCATCTTAATGGCTCGCTGGCGTCACCTCTTAACCACTCCTTCTGGCACCATCCCGACTTGGCTGTGGCCCTCAACATCTCCCCCCTTCTGTTTAATTAAATAACAAGCATGTGGCTTAGGGACCGTGCCTGTCTTAGGTGTCCAATACTACATATGGTCCTTACCCGTCATCGAATGAGCTGACCTCAAGGTGTCAGCCTCCTGTCTTAGGTTGGTACCACTGCAGTTGGATCTTACCCATCATTGACTACCGGCCCAGCATGCAGCCATACTTGTGGATAGGCCTTTGCACCAGTGTGGGAGTGAGGTTCTTTGCCTCACCTCTGTAGGCCCCCAAATTTTAGCTGAATGACCATCACAAGCAGAAGGGAGGAGGATACAAAATGCCATGACACCAAGCCAATTGACGGCTCCTTTTGGAAAAATTGTACCACCGATGACACCATCAGCAAAGATACCCCAGCTTTACCACAATTCGCTGCACCAACAGATAGTTCACAATGCATGCAAGTGATACATAGTCCAGGCAAGTTCTGCAAGCAGTTCAAAGCAGAGGAATCCATCAATATGTCCATTTCCTCCCAAAGTAAATCAACTCCTTGATTGAGCACACTTGTTGAGTTATTATTCATTGATGCATCAGTTTATACAGTTTACTGTGATAGCTATCAAAGAAGCTGTAGTTTGGTTTTATCTTTGTCTTCACCGGCACCAGAATGAAGATAGGAATTCTGGCAATGATAGCTAAAAAAAAAAATTATGTAACATTCCAGCAGGCACTAAAAGAAAGCAATTTTGAAAGCAATTTAGTATCCTGAATAGAATTAGATATAATGAAAAGGAAAGGTGAAAGTAAACAAACAGATCTGTTAACCTCCCTTTTTGTTCACATTTTAAAACAATCCTCAGCAGCTGTTTACCCAATTTAAATTAAACCATTTAAATCATGTGAATAGTAAAAAAATATTTGGATCTATTTTTTCATGAGCGCTCCTCATATATGATATATAGACATATGCACATACAGACATACAACACAAAACACAAGTGTGCACACATAACGCAATATATACAACACATAACATAATAGTAAAGGCCTTGTAGCTTTTTACAGGTGCAATCTCCATTGCAATGTTTAAAAACTCTACAGTCAAAAAATAGAACTGATCAGAAAAACATTAACCTAGGTCTGTATGAGCACAAAAAATAAAATAGAACTTCATGATGTGGGAAAGGGCAATAATAAAATAGATATTGAAAAAAGCATCCTGGTTACCACCTGGGTTTGACTCTTCTTTGGATATCCCATCCTTCTTCCTGTAATTTGCATATGGGTTTGAAGGTATTCCCACAAAAAAGCCTCAAGGTTTTTTACATTTGAAATAGGCCTTAATGGTGTTCATTATTCATTAGCCTCAAGGTGTGGGAGAACCACTGTCACAGATGTAAGAATAGCCAAACTGGAGTTCTGGATATCAGCTGTTATGGATTTGAGCCAAATCATCTTCTTTTTGGTCTGTAGAAATCGTTTTAGTTAATCTCTCTGGAATCCAAATTGGCTGCTGTTCTCCCTGTGGAAACACACAAACAGACCCCCGACTCCAGACAATCACTGGGTTAGGACCTTTCCATTGTCCTGTTAGAATATCCTTCCAATTTACCTTGGCTTATGTACATTTTTTGGACATATATGCCTTTCCGCAGCACTAAGCCCTGATGAATCCAAATTTAAAAAGTTTAGAATAAAAAGGGTTATTTTAAGTTTATCTTTGGGGGATATATACCCCTTCCCAATTCCCTCTTTTTGCTTTAATAAGTACATTTTAATAGTTTGATGAGCTCTTTCAACTATGCCTTGTCCCTGTGGATTGTATGGGATTCCTGTTATATGAGTAATGCCAAATGATGAGCAAAATTATTTAAAAGGTGTAGAAGTATAGCCAGGACCATTATCTGTTTTTAACTGTTTTGGAATGCCCGTAGTGGCAAATTTTTGTAAGCAATGAGCTATAATATCTTTAGTTTTTTCTCCGGAATGAAGGGAGCCCATCAAAAATCCGGAAGAAGTATCAACTGTAACATGCAAATATTTTAATTTTCCAAATTCTGGCAAGTGTGTGATGTCCATCTGCCAAATATGGTTAGGTGTCAGTCCTCTAGGATTGACTCCAAGATTAACTTGTGGTAAAAAGGTCACACAATTTTGACATTGTTTTATTATTTGTCTAGCTTGTTCATTAGTTGTTTTAAAACACTTTTATAAAGTATCAGCATTGACATGGAACCTTTTATGAAAATTTGTAGCTTCTTCTAGTGTAGAGAAAATATGTATGTCATGTGTAGTTTTATCTGCTAAATCATTGCCCAAACTAAGGACTCCAGGCAATCCTGTATGTGTCCTGATATGTCCTATAACAAATGTATCTTTTCTGTCCCAGATTAGACTTTGTATAGTGGAAAACAAAGAGAAAACAGTTGAGGAAGGGGAAATCCTACCAGCATCTTCAAGGGATACTATAGCATTAACTATATGCTGACTATCAAAATAAATTAAATACAGAATCTTTAAACATCACAAAAGCTTGTAATACTGCATTAGGCTCTACCTTTTGAGCTGATTGTTTGGGTACTAAAAATGTAAAAGTTTGATCAGGGGTAACTACTGCTGCTGTACCATTATTTGACCCATCAGTGAATATATTTGGAGCATTCATGATAGGTGTTTTTTTTGGTCATTTTTGGAAAAACTACAGGATGTGAAGACCACAAAGACAACAAAGGATTAGTGGTTATCAAATGAAACATTAGATTTGCACATGATTATTGCCCAAGTATTTAACTCATTAGCTAACTCATCAATTTGATCCATAGTATATGGAGTAATAATTTTATTGGGAGAAAATCCAAATACTCCCTTTGTTGCTTTTATTCCTTTGAGTATCAATTGTCCTACAGCCTCAGGATACCTCATAAGAATAGTGTTAGGAGAATAAGATAAATGTATCCATAATAATGGACCTTCTTGCCAAAATACTCCTGTAGGAATATTTTTTGTTGTTAGTACAATAAATAATAAAGGCAAATTTATATCAATTCTATCCAAATGCATCTTTTCCATATATGTTTCAATGATTTTTAATGTCTTTCTTGCTTCAGGCGTTAACGTGCGGGGTGAATTTGGATCTGATGGACCTTTTAGGATATCAAATAAAGGTCCCAACTCTCCTGTTGGTATGCCTAGATAAGGCCTTATCCAATTTATGTCTCCTAATAACTTTTGAAAGTCATTAGGTGATTTGAGTTGATCTACTCGTATTTGAATTTTTGGTGGACGGACCATGGTCGAGGATAATAGAACTCCTAAATAATTAATTGGAAAATTTAATTGTACTTTATCTATTGCTATCTCTAGATTATAATTTTTTAATAAATTTGTAAGTGTGGCATAACATTCTAGCAATGTGTTTTTATCTTTGTGTGCTAATAATACATCATCCATATAGTGAAATATTTGTAGTTCAGGATTTTGATTTCTAAGTGGCTGGATTGCGTTGTTAACATAAATTTGACACATAGTGGGTTGTTAGCCATCCCTTGAGGGAGTACTTTCCATTCATATCTCTGATCGGGACCTTCATGATTCAGTGCAGGAATAGTAAATGCAAAACGTGGACTATCCTCAGGATGAATTGGAATTGAAAAAAAACAATCTTTAATATCTATAACGAAAACATACCAGGTTTTTGGCAAAGCAGACAATTGGGGAATCCCCAATTGAGCAGGTCCCATAATAACCATCTCATTATTAGTGGCTCTTAAATCTTGCAATAATCTCCATTTACCAGATTTCTTTTTGATGACAAAAATGGGAGTATTATGGGGAGATATGGAAGGTTGTATATGTCCCTCCGCTAATTGTTGTTTGACCAGGTCATGGGCTGCTTGTATCTTTTCTTTAGTCAGGGGCCACTGAGGAACCCATACTGGTTTTTTTATTGTCTCAGTGACCCTGAAAACCCAATCCATGTCTGTCTGTTCCTTGATCTATTTGTATTGGTGCTGCTATACTTTGTCCTTTTTCTCCTAATCCTTTTCCTTTCCTAAAACCTTGTCTAGCCATAATAGTGGGTGCATTTGGATTGATGTTATTTGTTAATGTTAGTCCTAATTGATCTAGGACATCTCGTCCCCATAAATTTATAGGAAGATGATCCAATACATATGGCTGTATAGTTCCTTCACATCCTTCAGGATCCTTCCAATCTAATACCATTGCACTTCTATGGGGATTAGTTACCACTCCTAGGCCTAGAAGCGTTTGAGTGGCTTGTTGTAACGGCCAATGTTTTGGCCATTATTGATGAGAGATGATGCTAAGTTCTGCACCTGTGTCCAGTAGCCCATTAAATTCATGTCCTTGAATATTTAGTTTTAGCATTGGGCGAGAATCTAAATTTAAAGACAGCATAGCCCAATCTACACCTGTGGAGCCTAATCCCCTGGAACCTCTTTCTATAGTACGGCTGGAAAATTTATCATGTAGGCTGGGTATTATTAATAACTGTGCTATTCTATCTCCTGATGAAATTACTGATATACCCCTTGGAGAACTGGCTATAATTTTTATTTCACCTTCATAATTGGGATCAATTACCCCAGGACTTATCATATGTCCTTTTAGAGTAGAAGAACTGCATCCCAATAATAAGCCTACTGTTCCTTGGGGAAGAGGTACTTTTACCCCTGTGGAAATGATTTGAACTCCCATCTCTAGAGTTACTACTGCTCTGGCAGAGGTGCAGATGTCCAACCCTGTGCTCCCTCTGGTCTGTCTGATGAGAGATCTAATGGATAATGTGTCCTGGGCACTACCCTGATGGTGTTGCTGTGTTCCTCCAGTGCCCCATATATTTGTGGTCTTGGGTCCCGGAGCATTGGGCCCCCTTGTCTGTTTTTTGGTGATGGAGTCCGATGTTTTTCTCCACGATATCATGGGTAAACACTTGGTCCTTGTCCATTTTTTGATAACGGAGTACCCTCTATGGTGGCTTGAGAATGGCATTCATTAGCCCAATGTCTCCCTCTATGGCATCGTGGGCAAATACCTGGTACTCTACCCATTTGATACCTAGTTTTGTTAAACCCTCCTCCTATGGGGCAACTCCTTTTAAAATGTCCTATTTGTTCACAATTGTAGCATGTTTTTGGCCTGGCATCTAAAGTCTATTGTACTGCAGCTGCCAAGACTTGCACCTGTTCATTAATGTCTCTACATAATTTAATACATGTTTTTAAATATTCATGTTTCCATGGTCTAATGGCCTTTTTGCACCATTGATTTGCTTGCTCATAGGCTAGCTGTTTAATTAATAGCATTGCTTGTTCTGTATCCCCCCAAACTCTGGTAGCTGTTTGAATAAGCCTATCTACAAATTCAGCATAAGGTGAATTAGCTTAGCTCTTTGTATTACCTTAGATAATTGACCTTGTAAATTTCCATTCCCCTGTAAAGTTTTCCATGCCCTAATCACAGCTGAAGCGATTTGTGAGTATATGGCAGGATCATATCCAATGTTGCAGCTGACCCTCATAAGGTCCTTCTCTTAGTAACATATCTAGATATCTCTGAGGATAACCGGCTGCTGCATTTCGCCTAGCCATCTCCATGCAAAATTCCTGATTGGCAACCTTCCATAACAGATATTGCCCTTCATTTAGCACAGCTTTACACATACTAGCCCAATCTGCTGGCGTCATGTCTAAGTTGGTAATGGATTTGACCATGCTTATAGTGAAGGGTGCTTGGGGACCATAGGTTGTTACAGCCTCTTTCAGCTGCTTCACTGTTTTGAAATCTAAAGCATGGTGAATTCACTGACCTCATGCCTGCTCAAATACAGGGCATGCTAATCTTTGAGGTCCTGTTTCAGGATCCCATTTATCAACTATGGGGGTTGGGGGCCCCCAGCATATGTTGTCTCCATAGGTGGAACTGTTGGCTGGACACTTACGCCGTCTGGTGATAGAAAGGTTTTAGTAGCAGCCTCCCGTTGTAATTTCTCTCCTGATGGCTTTTTCTGCTCTAAACTTTCTTCCCCTTTCTGACTATCTCGAGAGGCCTCCTCTTTTTCCTGATCTAATATGTCTTCTACCATAATCTGAACTGAAAGCTTTGGACTAGGCAAACAAAATTGTATCATCATCCACAATGGCAATGTGCCAACTGGCAAAGTTCCTGGGTTTTTCTTTTTCCTCTTCCTTAAGTCTTCACTATGATGGTCCCAGTGTGATATATTCAACAACTCTTCCTTAAAAAGCCATGGGCTACTTTTTTATATTGTATCAACATATGCCCTGACTGTTCTTGGTTTTACTGGGGTGCCTCTTTCCTCTAACAATTTACTTAAATTCTTTTGGTTTGTTTTTTTGCTACTTTCTGACCCCATATTTCTGCTATAAGGATAACGTAACCCAACAAGATAATACAAAACAAAACTGAAACAGAATGAAACAAAAACAGAACAAAAATTTGTTGTATCAGTTTTTCTATTTTCTTGATATGTGTATCCATGGTTTATCTCTATCTCTTCATCAGGGCCGAACAACTTCAAACCCTGAGCCAACCACTTTCCCCAGTTTGCCTGAGAAAGTTCTAGGGACAGGCAACTTGAAATAAAAACAAAATAAATCAAAACAAGAAAACATTGTTTTTTGAAATGGTCACCCATTCTCTCGCCCTCCCTCAGGGGCGAGCAATTTCACTTACCCCCAAGTTTAGGCGTTCCCTGCATGGGCCACCAAATGCTGCAGTCTGGCTAGGCACAAAATAACTGAGCCACCACGAGGCACTTGTAGGCTCAAACAGAAACTCCTTTATTACCCGAACTCCACCAGCACTCCACGCGCACTCCCTGGGAACTCTCTCAGCTCTCCATGGGGCTCCGCGTGAACTCAACGGGAATCCCTGCGAGAACTCATCGAGAACTCCAAAGTTGAGGACACCCGAGGCAGCAGGAGCCACCCTATTCCTGGAGCTGCCCAATTACCGGACAGCAGGGTCCATATACAACTCAATACACAGCCTGTTTCAATCCAGCATCATCCAGTTACAGCAATTATAATTTAATTATCATTATCTTAATGGCTCACTGGTGTCACCTCTTAAGCACTCCTTCTGGCGCCATCCCGACTCGGCTGTGGCCCTCAACAACACAGTAGAACAGAGACCTAGCTTTCTTGAAAGGCCACTTGGGATCCTGCCCAGCTGCTCCTTAGAGACCAATCATCCCTCATTCAAGGAACATACACACGCACTCACACACTCGGGCACATACATATGCACACACATACTCACGCACACACAAACACAGCATGGTGGTTAGATACCTAGCTTATTTCCAGCTTCTCCTAGTTACAAGTCTTGTTCTTACTGAGTTTAGCACCTTTATAATGACTTTGCTTTAGGAGTTCATTTAATCTGAAGAATAGCAAGGATTCTCTCATTTTTGGAGAGATGGAGATTACAGGTGCAGGTGGAGGTGGGTGAAAGGCCCCCTCGCTTGCAAGCATGACCCACTGGCCTTGAGACATTTCCATACTGTGATGGGGATTTGAACTTCTACCAAGAGGATAACACTGATGATAATTGAAGGTATCAACTCCAAAAGTCCTCATTCTACTGCATTAACACAAGTGGGGACTTTCCTCTAACATTGTCATCTCCTCTCCTTCTTACTAATGCATTAGTCTTTATCGACTCTGGGTGTGTGGTGATTATGACTGGGTTCCTGTTGATGGGACCCATCCATTAGCACAGTGGCTCTTTTTCCACTGTGGGCCCATCAGCTCTGACTTCCCCCATCAGCACCTCAGCACTTTGTTTGCCTTTAGTGCAGAGCAGAGTAGAAAGGACAGCCAGAAGACGCAGGTTGTGGGCTTGATTCTGCCTCACATTATGTCCTTGGGCAAGGCACGTACAGCTTCTGAGCTTCACATGTCTTATGGTTAAAGTGAGGATTATGGTGTTTGAGCTAAGGTCTCTTCCTCTTTCAACATCTGAAGTCTTCCAGTATTTCTGGCCATCCCAGATGAGCATGAAACTCCTGCTCACCCATGACACAGTGGGCCCACCAACCCATCATCCTGACCCAGCGCTCAGAGAGCTGGTGTAACACAGCTCCTCGGGCCTTCTCTCAAGAACTGGTGATCACAATGGAGACCAGGGTAGTGACCAGGCCAGGGAGAGACAAGAACACTGTCGGGAGAGCAGTGTTAGAAACAGCTCTGTAGTCCTGGGGTTTTGACCCCAAGGGGTCATCACAGAAATGCTGATTTGGAGGCCATGGCAGGTCACTAAGTCAGCTTTGTCCCTACCCCCTCCCCGGCCCCCTGCCCCCACTTAGCATAAAATACCCAAGGAGGCAGGTTGAGCTGGAAGACATGGTCCTCAGCCCCTTCCTCCTGGTGGGCCAAGTACCTTTGCACCCCACCCAGACCACAGCATGTCCTCTCACAGCCCCTGGCTTCGTACCTAGCCCTGGACACCACGGAGGGAGCAGAGGTGGGACAGGACGCGAAGCCGTGGAGCAACTGCAGCTCCCACACCACAGGCTTCCTCCTGAGGCTGCAGAAGGCTTCCGCCATTTTCCTCTTGTACTTCCACACCTTCTATTTACCCCTTTGTTACACGTTATGTGGGTTTTGTTCATGGGCGTCTCAACATGTCTCAGGAAGTCTGTGGTCTACAGGTGATATCAGCCCGTCTCCCACGACCGTCTCAAACCACGAAACAGAACTTGTTTCTTGTCAACTTACTGGTGTGCGAGGCCACACTTCCTGTCATCTCTGCCACAGCCACTGCCTGCCTTGCCTCCTTCATCTGGAGTCTGTCTAGTCACAGAACATTATGGCGCCCCACAGCACAGAGTTAAAGTGGGGCCACTCTCCCCTCCTCTGTTCTTGGGATGGTGCTCAGGATGGGTCAAGGGGGCAGGCTCGGACAGAGAGGGAGCTTACTGTGGAGAGACAGTTCACTGGGCTGGGGTCAGGCTCTGCAGACCCCACCTCAGGCTGCTGCTGGCCTGGGGTGCAGCGAGGGTCTTCTCCTGAGTGTCTGCAAAGCCCCAGCAGGGCCTCGCTCAGGAGGGAGCAGCAGGAGCACCCTGGCTCCCTGGGGGCAAGCAAGGACCACACAGTGCAACATGTTCTTCTGCCTCTACCTGGCCCCTGAGCTGAGCTCTGAGAGCCTAAACTGCTGTCATTTTCATTTTTTAGGTCAACTGTTTATTTTGAAGCAATTCCAACTAGAAATTCATAAGAAAATTATTTCAAAATTGGGGACATCCACAACGGTTGTGTGTGAATATAGACAGAGAGGTATGGCCCTGTTTGTAGGTATTAATCATTTCTTCACAGTTAGGTGGAGGTTGGGGAGAGCAGGGTCAGCTCCTCTGCTTCCAGAAGCAGGACTAAGTTAATAGTAGTGAGGCAGAAGCTCTTACAACACAGAGACAACGAAAACCAGGCATCAATGACAAGGGATTCACCCAAATTTCTGAAAGACAGAGAGATGCGAGGATGCATGGGGCAGAGCCTCCACATCAACCTGAGCCCAGAGAGGCTAGAGCTGAGGTGGCCACAAGGGGGTTTGTGCGGCTGGTGGCTGAAAGTGGATCCCATGACCCTCCCTCCTTCCAAGTCAGGACCCCACACTTCTCAGCATCTCTACAGGTAGACATTAGGGGGTTCTGCTCTGAAGGCGAGAACACCTCTGGAAACCCCATGCATTCTGATAGTTCTTAAGACTTGTCCTGGTGACCACATCCTAATCCTGGCACCTGGGGCCATGTTTCATGGCATGGCAAGGAGCAGTAAGGGGGCTGATAAGCTGACCTGGAGGCGGGAAATAACGCTGGACTGGGCAGAGAGACCAGTGCAATCCCAGGGTCCTTAGAGATGGAAGCTTCCTATTCCACATAGGCCAAGGGCACTCTCACCAGATGTGCCCCGCGGTGGGCTTTGAGGTTGAAGTATGAAGTGCACCAGAGCTACCTTTAATTTTAGAAAGTAACACAGAGGTGTGGAGATGAGGGAGAGTCCTCCATATTTTTTATTAGAGATTTGATTTTATCCAAAATGGAAGCATAAATGCATATTTAAAATATTTGTTACTAAGTTGCTCATACTCAGACAAATATTGCTTTCACCTGTTGAATCTTCTGATGCTATCAGTTTCAAAGCAAGAAATTCCAGTTATTCTAAAAATAAAAACGTTGACCACACATGGAAGACCACATTAAGAACTGCAAACAAATTCATGTGACACCTTCAGCAAGGAAATAATAGCACAGTAGGCTTCTGGGGTGTGAGTGGAGGGCAGGGTGCCTATGGGCCAGGGGAGCAGGGCACGCTGCTTGGCCCCGCGCTGACCACGGATGTGGCCTGTGGAGAACTGGGGTAGGACTTCCGTGAGAGGCTCTGAGGTTGCAGCCCCTGGTGGACAGCGCTAGGAGTTTAGCCCAACATCCAGGCAGCCTGCATTTCACTAGCTCCAGCAGCCGGACAGCACAGCATACAAGGATCCTTGGCTCGTGACTGGCTTCTAGAGCCCCGAGGTTGTTGCACAGGTGGTAGGTGGATGGAGAAAGGGACAAGCAAGACTTCGGCTTCAGAAATACACTCTTAATTCTAAATGGTTTCCCTCACTGTTGCTGTAAAACTAACCCTTCCAACAAAAACTGCTCTTCATACTCCTATTTATTCTAAGGAAATGCCACTGGGACCAGAAAGCAGAATCCGTAGCCGCACACAGATGTCCTCCGTGTCGGGTAACCGGGGGCTGCGGGGCGCCCTCTTCCCCACTCAGCATCTCGCTGCTCACCCTCAGGCCCCCAGTCGTGGGCTGGGGGAGGGCAAGGCCGCTGCGCACTGTCTCCCAGCCCCCTCCTTTCTCCCCTCTCCTGGGCCCTGCCAGCTTAGCCTCTCGGTACCCAGTCCCATGTGCGCCAAGCCAGGCCTGTCTGGGGTCGGAATCAATGAAACCCTTGGGATGAACGCAGGAGCGGATCCCTAGAGGAAATACTAGCGGGGGGGAGGGGGGGGGAAGGTGGCAAATTTTAAAATGTGGCTCTGGAATCCCGAATGGAAGTCCCTCTTTTTTGTCCTGCTATGATCACTGGCCTACTGTTAGACTGCAGTGAGAATGATAAACCCGTAGGCAGGAGAGGACGGGGGCCCTCGCTGCCTACTCTCTCCTATCCTTGGTTGAAAGCAGCAAGCTTCCCAGTTAAAAGCATCAAGCTGGGAGCATGCGCAGAGTCCATGGGGGCGCCACCGTGGCGCAGCGCGGGGTCGCCATGGCAGAGGTCCAGCAGCTCCAGGTGCAGGAGGCAGCGGACTCTGTGGGGAAGAGTGTGGAGACGGAGAACATCCGCGAGAGGCAGGGCCTCACGTTCCTGCTGCTGTGAGGACAGCCAGGCTACGTCACAGCACGGCTCCAGGGCACTGAGTCCTGCCATGCACCTCCGGCCCAAGCCCAGGCCTTGGTGACCACTGAGCTCGAGAATTCCAGGACCGCCTGACCCCCTGTACCATGCATCGCAACAACACAGCCAAAGATTCAATAGATGCTGGGAGTAATGAGCTTTAGGTGAAGTGGCTGCTGGACAGTTGTATGACCAAGTGTGTGGATGACCACTTGCACCTCATCCCAACTATGACCAAGAAGATGAAAGAGTCTCTCTCATCCATTGGGAAATAAAAGTCCTTGCCAGTGGCCACTGGGGCTGAGAGCAGGAATCTATTTTAAAAGAGGAATGGGAATTTTAGTCTTTGAAGCAAAGTTTATGAATGAAGAAACCAAGGATGGCAGCAAGTTTAAGGCATATATTACTCTAGACACTGGTTCCTTTATGTTTTGATCCAAGAAAGTGAAATGGAATAAAAAATAGTGCTAAAATTTGAGTAAAGAACAGCAGAGTCTTTTAGAGCCTAAATTTCACGTGGCCAGTGGTTGTCCTGACAGCAGGGAACTCCCTTGTACCAAGCCAGAGCTCTCCAAGGTACAATTCCTACAACATAGGCACCTACAGGATGGCGGGCTCTTCCAGGATGGGGCGGGCTCCTCCAGCCTGCCAGGGACCTGTGGAGTTGGAGGAGAGGAGTTTCTGCTGGTTGCCAACCTCCTGTATACCCGAGGTATCGTCATACCATATTCCATAGACTGTAAACAACATCCAGGAGATCACTAATCCTGAAGGGGGAAGAGGTTTCCAGGTCTTTGTTTTGTTTTTTATATACAAGGCATGAAGTGGATTGAAGAAGTGAATTTGAGAGGGAAGTAGTTTGAATAAGAACTTGGAAAGCTTCCTTGTGTATATTCTTTATAGCCATCAAGATATGGATTTCTTGTGGCTGGGTTGTAGCTCAGGGTTAGAGTGCTTGCTTCGCATGCATGAGGCACTGAGTTCTATCCTCAGCACCACATAAAAATCAATCAATAAAAATAAAGATATTGTGTCCATCTACAGCTAAAAAAATTGAAAAAAAAAAAGACACGGATTTCTTGAAATTCTTATTGCATCTCTCAGCTGGGAGATCACTGCAAAAACATGAGAGGCAGTGTCACATTAAGTGTGGAAAGCAGGGCTTCCTCCACCAACATACGAGCCCTGAGGCTTTCTGCAGCAAAGTGACAGGATAATCTTTCTCCTTTGAAGAGAAAGGAATTTCGATTGTGATACATATACCAGTATCTGGAAATAAACAGTAAAATAGTGACAGTTCACTAGCTAAGAGAGTTGTAAAGTACTGTCCTTGGAAGAGAAAAAAAAAAAAAAAACACTTGTTTTCATGGAACAGAAGCCTAAATCCAGCATTGCTAACTTAGTTCCCTGAATGAACAGAGCCTTATTAAGATAATATCTCGGCAACAGGAAGGTTACAAAGTAAACAGCTTGGGCTAGGACAAGCTCCAACACATACCCTCCCTCTGAGAGCAAATGAAGGGCACCCCACACAGAACCCTTTATCAAACACCATTTTTGCCTGGGGCCTTTGCACTGTGCAATGTTCCTGCCCCAGCCTGGTACCTTATCTTCTGGATAAGGAGCTCGTTGTCTTTTAATCAATTTATTACTTGAAATGATGATATAGCCTGTCTGTGTGCTCTGTCAAGGCCATGATATATTTTCCTAGTGGTTTGGTTTTACAATAAATACAATAAATAGTATCATTCTCCCCCCCTCCCCAAAAAACTCCGTACCAAGCTTTCTAAGGCTCTTCTGTTGGTTCCCAGTGGCTGTTTCTAGGCGCCCTACATGGATTTCCTTATGTGGTGAGGAAGTCAGCATCCTGCACCATGGAGCAGGTGTCGGTTTTCTGCTTTGCATTTCATTGGGTAGCAGATTTCTTCACTCAGCATCTTCTCCCTGCAGCCCTTGAGTTTGTTCACTGTTGTCTGTGTAATAATCTCACACGGGCCTCAGCCTTCTTTGCTTCACCCCCAGGGATGCTCCAGCTTATCAATACTTTCCAAAGACTAGTCCCTGGAGTGGCTGTGTTTTTATGTGGCCTGGCAACACTGAGAGAGTAGGGGGTATTATATCTAGGAAATAATAACTTTTTTTTTTTTTTGCATGACTGGTTCCTATTAGTTTTAGCTTAACCAAACACTCCAGGTCATTTTCTACTGAAATCACCCTCTTTAGAATGCCTCCCATCTACTTCTCTAATATTTAATTTTGGGAAACACTATCACTAAAGAATTTTCAAAATAATCATCCCTATGGTGTTAGTTCAGTGTTTAAGCTAGTCTAGATTATTTTGTTTCTTGTTTTTAGTATGTCTCACTGCAAATATTATTAATAATTTTTTTCTGGATAATTAAGGAGAACATATCAAATCCATAACTAATGGCATGATTTTAATAGATCTTTTGATACTGTTTCCCAACATTTTTAAAAGAAACCTTATATTTGTTTGGAATATATCATGGTGGTGCTGGAAGAACAATTAAACAATAGAGATAAAATTCTCAAAAAATGTAAATTGTACAAGCAGAAAAGTTGAAGAGGTCCAGCCGATGACCTTGCTGACATTGACTACAACTGGCATCTGCAAAGTGGTTCTTTGTGGATTCCGAACCCCAGAGAAGCAATCCAGTTTGGAAAACATTAACATAATAAACATATTTTTAGGAACCTGTCCTTTCTTGGGGGCCAGCACTGTAGACTCTCCCCTGGCTCTGTGCTGAGAAGCCCACATTTTCCCCGAGTGCAGGAACAGCCCTGGGAGAGCTGTGTGGAGCGCCCGGCTTATCTTTTCCACTAAGACTCACAAGTGCCCTTTTCTCATCCTGGATGCCCAAGGGGAAGGGGGGAACCAGGCAGCCGGTTAGCTCAGCTCACCTGAGCTCGTCTGTGAGCAGGCAGGTGGCACAGGAAGGGGGAGGAGCTTGGCCTGAGGTGGAGCTCTCAGGAAGCCCTGGGCACCCAGGACCTGAGGGGGGTGAAGGTGAGCGTCCCGGGGGATGGCCATGAGCACAAGGGGACTCAGGTGACGTGTTCCAGGGATGGGTGCTGAGCAGACGGCCTGCGAGGACTGGGGTGGATGCAGTGGGGGTAGCCAGAAAATGAGAGTCCCTGCTTGGGAGCAGTGCTCCTCCCAGACTGCTCTTGCCCTCTGTCTGTGAGTTCGTGTCTCCTGAAGGAAGCTGAGGATCCTGTGCCAAGCGTAGAAACAACCCCATCAGCACGTTGCTCCCTCCACCGTCAGCATGAAACCTGGCCTTTGTTCTCAGGGACAGGCTGGGCCTGTCCTCCATCCCTTCCCGTCTCACCCCATTTCCTCTCACTCTTCGGGGTACACGGCCTGTGTCCAGCTCTGGCAAGTGTTGACAAGAAATGATCTCAGTCTGGTTGGAAGGACAAGACTTACCCTTGTGACCTAAATGAGGGATAGAATGAGTCAGGACCGGCTTTTAGAGCCCACAATGAATGGGACAGAAATCAGGGCCAAGGGGGTTGTGGGAGGAACCAGGTAGGGGGCCCTGTTACAGTGGAGGAGGGAGGGGGAGGGGTGGGAGGTCCCGAGGGGTGGGGGGCGTTGTTACTATCGCTCACCTTGCCTCCCCTCAATCTGAGGTGCTCACTCTCACCCTCTTGTCCCTTCTCAATATCCGGGCAACTCTTCCCATGGCATTGTTCTGGGACTTGTGAGCCCCAAAGGAAAACCAGTCTCTGTATCTTATGGCACAATCTTATAATTTATCAGTTTACCTAACCACCAAATTGGGGCTCTACAGAGAAATAAAATTGGATGTCAGAGCAAAGTGTGATCCTTGAAAACAATAAAAATTTTTGACACAGACATCCCCTTAATGCTTCCTTCCGATCCGAGGCCCGCTGATGCCTGTGGCTGGCCTTGGGTTGAGAGTGGCAGCAGGTCAGCTCTGCAGGCCCAGTTGCAGAATCAGGACCATGGGGTGGGGCCCTGGGCAGGAGTGGAGGACACGCCAACTGACCTCCTGCAGGTGGTGTCCAGGCTCCCGCCTTGGGGTGTCAGCATTGAAAGCAATCTCCCCTTCCATTGCCTGGATGCTTCCGGCAGGTCTTGGTAACAGTGTGGGTGGCAATTTTGGAAACAAGTTTATTTTCTCCAAGGACAGTGCTTACTGTGGCCCTTCACCCACTTCCAGTGTTCCCCCCTGAATGATCCTCAGATCATGGGCAGTTTTCTTGGCACCGTCACATCAGAAATTTCCAAGGGAGGTGTCTCCACTGTCCAGGAGAGTTCAAAGCAATGATTCATTCACCGCTCCCCACACTCTCTCACTCTAAGAAGTTACCTACCTACCTTTTTTTAAAAAATAAAAAATGTTAAATCCCCTTGATTTCTCCACCAATCCACACTCAGGATTTATTCTACCTTCCCTATTTCCTCATGTGTAACTTGTTTGTCCAGTGTTATTTGTGATATATTTACACATTTGCTCAATTCTTATACATATTATTAACCCATATACACATGAGAAACAAATTTGCCAAACAGAGCACAATATTTGTACAGTTTGTTCTACAGCTTTTGAAAACACATTATGTCTTTGCTTCTAATCTCTTTTTGTTGTTGTTGTTACCTGTATTGATAAATTTCTCAAATGCCCTTAGTAAGTGACGTGGAGATATTAGGATTTTAGTAGAAAACTGTTTCCCCATTACATAAGTTGCTGGCTTTGGTGCCTAGTAGATGAAAGAAAGAGAGAGACAAAGAGACAGAGAGAGGGAGAAGGAGGAGGAAATACATGGAAAAACATGTTTCATTTCATATTTTATAGAATGTTCCTCGCCTGGGCACTTGTTGATGGATTATATTAATAATTTTTCTCTTGGTGAACCTCCTACCTTACTCTAGTTTTCTAAAATAAATCCCATTTGGTCATGATGTATCATTTTAAAAAAAGTTGTAGGATCCACTTTGATATAATTTTATATCAAACTTGGCACTGGTATCATACATGAGATTCATCTGTAGTTTTCTTCTTTTTTTGCCTTCTATTTTTAATTAAAAATCACATTTACTTAGAAGCACTCAGAATAGCAATGAGATGATTGTAGCTTGTTTTTTGTTTTGCTTTTGTTTCTTTGCAATTAGAATTGTATTCGTTTAATAAAATAATTTTATATAAGCTACATCTGAGACAACTGAAGATGAAAACCTACAAACCTCATATGTAGCCAATTTGTGCTGGGCCCCAATATGAGCCTGCTTTAAATTTCCATGCCTGTTTTGACCTTCATGCTATACCAGTCCAGGTTAGTGGCTACCAAGACTGGACTGTTTAAAAAGACATGTTATGTTGCATTGACTATACAAAAAAAAAAAAAAAAAGACAAAGCACAGTTTTAAAATAAATCTCTTTTTTTAGAGGGAGAAAGAGAGAGAGATAATTTCAATATTTATTTTTCAGTTTTTGGCGTACACAACATCTTTGTTTGTATGTGGTGCTGAGGATTGAACCTGGGCGGCAGGCATGCCAGGCGAGCGTGCTACCACTTGAGCCACATCCCCAGCCCCATTAAAATAAATCTTTCACAGCCTTACATTTCAATATTTTTTTTCTTTAAAAGGAATGAAGTATGAATGAAATTATGGCATTTGCCAATAAATGGATGGAGCTGGAGAATATCATGCTAAGTGAAACAGCCAATTCCCCCAAACCAAAAGCTGAATGTTTTCTCTAATATGTAGTTACTAATTCACAATAAGGTGTGGGGGGTGCTAGGGAAGAATAGATTTACTTTGGATAAGGTAGAGGGGCATGATGGGAGTGGAGGGGGCCCAAAGACACTGACAAAAATATAAAAATAGAGTGTAAAAGTCTATTTCCAAGGCTATTATTTATAAAAGCCAAAGGAGAGGAGGATGCTAATCACCATCCTCAAAGATGGGTAGAATAAGCTCATCACAGGCTCATGAGTCGTGTGAGCTGATCACAGGCTCACCAGGAGCAATGCTGCACACGACTGGAACATCTCCAGGTTACATTGTGGAGCAAAGCCTGTGAGGCAAATAAAGTCATGCCTCGCTTCCACCACCCAGCTAATAAGGGGTACAAGAAAAGTTCTTACTGTGTCTGGAGGAAGGGGACGAGGTGACAATCACAAGGACAGAAGCCAAACTTCTTCCAATTGACTTTTGTAGATTTGATTTTAGAACGATACAAATGTTGTATATGATTTCATGGAAAACTATATTGAAATTAATTCTCCAAAATAAAAAATAAAAAGAGACAAGTGGCCATAACTGTGTACCCATGTGTATTTAAAACACACTCATTTCACTGACCATTCGTAGCACAATACCTAGAGATGAAAAAAAACTAAAAAATGCCTTTAAATTCTTCATTGTCATAATGTTGGCAATGATATTGGTCTCGTTATCCTCAAAGCATCATGTGGTGTCTGTGTTGGATACACACACACACACACCACACACACCGAAAAGGCCGAGGGCAAAGCAAGCCACACCCAGTTGCCTAACTAGCTCCTGTGCTCAGTGTGGTCATCAGCACTGCTTCCCTACAAAAGAAGTCAAGGATTCCTGGGGAAATGACCAACTCAAAGTTTTGGGGAAAAAATGCCTAACATGTCGTGGGACCATCTTATTGGAGTTTTGCTGCATCCTGATTCAAACAGAATAAACTGAATACAACATGAATAATCCCGACCCAAGCCCCAGTTCTTCAGGTGGCGGGAGTGCTGATGGCCAACAGCTTTCAGCTGACCCTGTCCCCTCCCTTGGCCATCTCCTGAAGGTTGCCTTCAGATGGACAGGGTCGCCTCATCCAAGGTCATGCTGATGCTCAGGACAGCTCAAATCCCATGTCTGGTCAGTATAGAGGTACAGAGGCCTGCCCTGGCCCTGGTGTGGGATTCTCCAAGGGCCACCTTGGCTCCTGGGTCTTAGTGAGATGGTTCAGGGGCCTGTGAATCATCACAGCCTGGTGCCCCCTGCTTCCTTCACTTCCTTCGGTGATCCTTATGATTTTATACTTGTATATCATTGCAGAATCTGCCCCCTGCTGCACTCAGCCAGAGACACCCAGAAAGTGCCTAATTGTCCTCCCTGAGCTATCGGGAAGCTGTGGGGTCAGTTGGGGAGGAGGAGTTCAGGCGGGCATCTCTGGGGCTGAGGAGGTGGAGAGAGCCTGAGGGTGCTCTCCAGTGGCTGTGTCGTGTGGTCAATGAATTTCTTCATAAGGAGCTGGTTTCACTGGCAGGGGATTCAAACCTCTCCAGTTTAAACCATTCCAGAGGCTTTGAAAGTGCAGACTCTGAATTAAATTCATAGATGCACTTATGAAGAATTTATGGACATTTTTATGCTATAGAGTTTTCCTTTAGGTATAGTGTACTGCTTTGAATTTTTTTTCTGTAATTTTTGTTGGGGAGATACAGTTGCACATAATGATGGAATTTGTGGTTACATATTAATACATGCACACAATGTAACAATATAATTTAGCCAGTATCATTCCCCAGTATCTCTCCCCTCCAACCCGCCCTCCCTCCCACTGGTGTCTTTCCTCTACTGATTTTCATGAGATATTCTCACCTTTTCTTGCCTTTCCTTTTGGCTTCCACATATGAGGAAAACATATGCCCCTTGACTTTCTGAGTTTGGCTTTTTTCACTTAACACAATGTTCTCAAGTTCCATTCATTTTCCTGAAATTGATATAATTTCATTCTTCTTTATGGCTGAATACAATTCCATTAGGTACATATAGCACACTTTCTTTTTCTGTTCATCCATTGACAGACACTTGGGCTGGTTTCATAGTTTGGCTATTGTAAATTATGCTGCTATAAACATGGGTATGCATGTATCACAGTAGTAAGATGACTTTAATTCTTTAGGACAAATACCGAGGAGTGATAGAGCTGGGTCATAAGCATAGTCTTTTGGAGAGACTCTATACTGATTCATAGTGGTTGTACTAACTTACAATCCCGCCCACAGTGTAGCAGTGTTCTTCTTCCTCCACATCCTCTCCAGCATTTATTATTGTTGGTATTCTGATGACTGCCATTCTCACTGGTGTGAGATGAAATCTCAGTGTAGTTTTGATTTGCATTTCCCTAATTGCTAATGATGTTGAACATTTTTCATGTATTTGTTAGCCATTTGTATTTCTTCTTTTGAGAAATATCTGTTTAGTTCATTTGCCCACTTATTAACCAGGTTATGTGGTTTTTAGGTGTTAAGTTTTTTTAATTCTATATATATACTAGATATTAATTCTCTGTCAGGAGAGTAGCTAGCAAAGATTTTCTCACATTCTGGAGGTTCTCATTTTATATTCTTCTTTCCTTTGTTGTGCAGAAGCTTTTTGATTTTATGTCACTCATTTATTAACTGAAGTAATTTCCTGAGCTTTAGCGTCCTATTGAGAGTGACGTTGCCTGTGTCTACATAAAGGATTGTTGATCTTCTGTTTTCTTCTGCAAGTTGCATAGGTTCTGGTCTAATTCTGAGGTCTTTGGACCATTCTGAATTGATCTTTGTGTAGCATGAGCAATAAAGGTCGAGTCTCATTCTTCTACATGTGCATAACAAGTTGTCCCAGCACCATTTGTCTCCAATGTATGATTTTGGCACCTTTGTCAAGGATCAGATGACTGTAGATGTGTGAGTTTGTCTGTCTTCTGTTCGATACCTTTTGTCTGTGTATCTTTTTATGCCAGTACCATTCAATTTTTGTTACTATAATTCTGGAGTATAATTTGAAATCAGGCATTGTGATGCCTCCAGCATTGCTCTTTTGGCTTAGAATTGCTTTGGCTATTCTGCGTTTTTTATTTGTATTCTCCTTCTCCTTCTCCTTCTTCTTCTTCTTCCAGGGATTGAACCCAGGGGTCCTTAACCACTGATCCATAGTCCCAGCCCTTTTTTATATTTTATTTTAGAGACAGGGTCTTTCTGAGTTGTCAGGGCCTTGCTAAGTTGCAGATCATGGCTTTGAACTCATGATCCTCCCACCTCAGCCTCCTTAGCTGCTAGGATTCAGGCATGCACCACTGAGCCCAGTTGCTCTTTTAGTATTCAAATGAATTTTAGGACTGTTTTTCCTAGTTCTGTGAAGAATGTCATTGGTATTTTGATGGGGACTGCATTGAATCTGTATATTGTGTTTGGTGGCATGGCCACTGTAACAATATTAATTCTGCCCATCTGTGAACATAGGAGGTCTTTTCATCTTCTTGTGTCTTCTTCCATTTCTTTCTTTCAGAGTTTTAATGAGGGCCTGAGAGCAGATGCCATCACAGTGAAGGGAGTGCAGGGGAGGGAGAGATGGGGTGGCAAGATAAGACTACATGAGGATTCAGTCCTACTCCTTATAACAAGTCCATTTGGGAGACCCATCTCAGGGTTGCAGGTGACCCACCTTAGTCTCTTCTGAGGACATGTCCCCTCTTAGCTGAGGAACCCCCACTAGACCCCACCTCTTACCTGTCCCACATCTCTTAACATCATCATGGGGAGGACCAATTTTCCATATAGGAAAGTGATGTCTACTGCATGAACCTTGGGGGGACACATTTAAACTAAGCCGTGGCAGTTCCAAGCAGATGTTCAAGCTGTGCTCCTTTTGGATATATTATCACCATGAATTGTATTTATAAATGTCCTAATATCCAACTATCTTTCAATTTTACTTAGTAGTGCAGGGTTAGTCTTTTAGATGAGTGTTCTTTGATATTTGTTTATCATTTTTATAAATATTCATAAGTGAACCCACCTTTGCTAGTTAACAGCACTTCAAAAATTGGATTGTTTGCCCTAGCCTCTGCTGACCCATGTTCTCAGAGTCCCATCTTCATGAAAAATGATAGACATGGCAGTAGACTGTATTTTGACATATCATACAGACATGGAGTATAACTTGCCATTCTTGTGGTTGTACATGGCATGGAGTTACTGGTTGTTTATTCATATATGAACTTAGGAAAGTGATGTCTGACTCATTCTACTGCCTTTCCCATTCCCATCCCTCCTTCATTCCCCCCATTACCTGTTCCAATCTTCTTTTTTTTTAATGTTTATTTTTTAGTTTTCGGCAGACACAACACCTTTGTTAGTATGTGGTGCTGAGGATCGAACCCGGGCCGCACGCATGCCAGGCGAGCGCGCTACTGCTTGAGCCACATCCCCACCCCTGTTCCAATCTTCTAATGTCTTCTTCTTTCTTTAGCCTTCTGTAGTTTTCATTGTAGAGGTCTTCACCTTTTGTTTGATTGATTCTCAAGATTTTTTTTTTTTGAGGTGGTTGTGAATGGGATAGCTTTCTTAGCTTCTCTTTCAGCTCATTTATCATTGGTATAGAGGAACATGGTTATTTATGTGTGTTAATTTTATATCCTGCTACTTTCCTGAATTCATTTATGAGTTCCAGAAGTTTTCTGGTAGAGTGTTTTGGGTCTTCTAAATATAGAGTCATGGCATTGGCAAATAGGTATAGCTTGAGATCTTCTTTTCCTATTCGTATCCTTTTAATTTCTTTCTTTTGCCTAATGCTCTGGATAGAGTTTCAAGGACTATATTTAGTAGGACTAATGAAAGAGGGCATCCCTGTATTGTTCTCATTTTTAGAGGGAATGCTTTCCATTTTTCTCCATTTAGAATGATGCTGGCCTTGAGTTTAGCATACATTACTTTTGCAGTGTTGAGGTTTACTGCTACTGTCCCTAATTTTTCTAGTGTTTCCAACATGAATGCATGCTGTATTTTGTTTGTGCTTTTCCTGCATCAGTGGAGATGATCATGTGATCCTTGATTTTAAGTCTGTTGAGTGGTGAATTATATTTATTTATTTCCATATGTTGAACCAACTTTGCATCCCTGGGATGAGCCCCACTTGGTCATGGTGAACTATCTTTTTAATATGTTTTTGGATATGATTTGCCAGCATCTTATTAAGAATTTTTGCATCTATGTTCATCAGGGATATCGGTCTGAAGTTTTCATTCCTTGATGTGTCTTTGTCTGGTTTTGGTATCAGGGTCATACTAAATTCACAGAATGTTTGGAAGGGTTCTGAGGAAGGTTTTTGGGAGATAGTTAGTATTAGTTGAGGTCAGGAGGATGGATCTCCACATGGTATAAGTGACCTACTTTGGGGGCCATATCAGATCCAAGTCATAACAATATTTAAGTACAATCCATTTTTATCATGGATATTTATTAACTTCCATTAGTGTGTTTGATGGGCATGAATGACTCAGGCTTTCTGATGAGTTTTGAAGCTATTGAGGGAGTCTGTGCCTGTAAAACCCCACATTGGCACACGTGACCACTGCTGTTGTATCAATAATGAACTATTTTTTGTCTCTGATCCAGAAGTCTGATGTCTTCTACCAGAATCCATGGAACTGTCAGCAGGCCAACTTGTTGGCTTACAAGTGGCATAAGTCATACCCTTCACTGTTCCTGACAGTCCCTTAGTCTGATACAATGTAGATGGATGTCTCAGCAGTGGGTCCATGACACTGTGATCCCTCAAGATAGTATATTGCTGAGACTCTACAGGGAGAAGAGGCAGGTGAGAGAGTAAAACCTTATTACATTTCTAAATCTATTTGGTATGTGGCCAATACACTATAGCAGTGGTTAACTGCACAGATAGTCCCCCAAGTGTGGGTATGCTGCTTCTAATTTTTAAGATGCAGGTCACTGTCTTCTGTATAGGTTATAACTTTGAGACATAAACTAGATAACTATTGCACACACACATACACACAAAAGAAAATGCAGCTGGGTAGGGTGGTGTACATCTGTAATCCCAGCAGCTTGGGAGGCTGAGGCAGGAGGATCACAAGTTCAAAACCAGCCTCAGCAACTTAGCAAGACCCTAAGCAACTCCTGAGACCCTGTCTTTAATAAAATATAAAAAGGACTGGGGGTGTAAGTCAGTGGTATGGCACCCCTGAATTCAATCCCTGGTACCAAAAAAAGAAAGAAAAAGAAAATGCATCTGATTTCACTCCTAAGTATGAACGGAAAATGAACAAATATCAGAAATGAAATTCAACAATGTAATAAAAAGTGATATATCAGGACCAATAAAGTTTCTTGTAATGAAAACATGGATTACTACTGGGGAACCTATACAGTTCATTGTATTAATAAATATAAGGACAAAATCATTTGATTATCTTTCATTGATGAAAGACATCAAGCAAAATTCAAACAGTGTTTTATGTGAAGATAATTAAATAGGGGTTAGTGGCATATTTATTATCTTTAGCCACAATAATGCTTCCAAACCAATGACTGGCTCCCTGTCTGTCACTTGCATGTTTGTGTTTGGTTGGGTTTCAGTGGACTGAAGCTGGCCCAGCTCAGCAGCTCTGGACCTCTCTGTGGCTCTCTGGGTATTAGTCAGAGATAGAGAAACAGAATCAATTGCATCCATCTATACTTTCTCTGTATCTGTGTCTACATTTAGATACATACAGCCTTCCCTCTGTGTCCGCAGGTTCCACAGCCACGGATTCAGATCAGAAACGCAATAGGCACACATCGTTGCCTCTGAGCCTTTTCCTTGTGCTTATTCTCTACAAAGCAACAATGGACACAGCAGTTACAATTGTATTGGGTATCATAAGTCATGAAAAGATTTCTTAAAGTGAAGGGATCTTGTGTGCAGGTTACACTGAAATGCAATGCCATTTTATATAAAGGGCTGAACACATACAGAAAATTTTCAGCAGATACCAAGGGACAATTTTTTTCTCGTTTATTTATTTTTATTCTTATCTGTATTGAAAGAGAGAGAGAGAGGAAGATGAAGAGAAAGAAGGGAGAGAAAGAGAGACACTTATTTAAAGGAATTAGCTCACACAATGGTGGGGACTGGCAAGTACAAAGTCCAACCGACAAGCTGTCAAGTGTCAGGCTGGAAAGCAGCTCAGAGTTAAGGTCTTCAGTCCACAGTCCACAGGGCAAGCCAGCAGTCTTAATCTCAGGCAAGGCTTCTACTTTGCAGTCTTGAGGCTGAATTCCTTGTTCTTTGGGAAACTTCAGTCTCTGATCTTAAGACTTTCAACGGATTGGATGATGCCCACCCACATCATGGAGGGTGACCTGCTTTACCCAAAGCCTCCTGGCTTCTTGTCGATTGCAGCTAACAGTACCTTCATACGAGCATCTGGGGAGTATTTGACCCAATACCTGAGTACAGCAGCCTAGGCAAGTTGGCACACTAAGCCAACCATCACATCACATGTGGGCTGTCTGGGGTCCCTCTGCTCTGTGTCATTTGTCCTTTTCCTGAACCAGCAGACTGCTCCCACTCCCACAGAAGTAACACGCATGTGAAAAAAGAACAAAGATTCTTGTCCAGTAAGCAAGGGCCTGTAGGAAATGTCTGGGTGAAGGGTCTTTATAGCATTGCAAATTAAAAACTGCCCCTTGCCGCTGCTCAGCTCTTACTATTGCTTTGGACTGAGAGTAGGTAACATCGGGTGCTGTGAACTTGGGGTCATTCTTTCTGAACCACAGGGTGCTCCTGGTGGGGCCCGTGCACTGTGTTCAGCACTTCAGACTGTTCAGATTTGGGCTGTGGGTTCAAATCCCAGGAGGACGGCCCGCAGCTCTGCCTTGGCTAAGAAGTGTCCTTGCCTCCAGTCTTCAACTTCAAAAACCAAGGATAGGGTACGCTCCCCCTCCCAGGACGCCTACGAGGTTTAAATGAGTTAACTTATGTAAAGTTCTTAAAGCAGTGCCTGGTACACAGAAAGTGCTCTTTGCATATTAGTCATTATCGATCATCATTCTTTCTGTAAACCACATTTTTGTTTTTCTGTAGCTATTTCTCTGTAACTGGGACTGACCTTTTCTTGCAAAAACCCCAGGTTGGATGGTGAATCCAAAGCTGTGGGTGTTCACCAAAAACCATGTGTTCCTCCAGTCCTCACTGCTCTTGCAGTTAGTTGGGCCAGGTATCCGGGTTCTGGTCAAGAGATGTGGTTTAAGAAACAGGCAACGAGAAAGACCACAGCTCAGGTTCTGTGTACATGTGTTCTGTTTAAGAGCTTAGCACACAGTGGTGCTTCCTCAACAAAACAACGTGACTTGGATGGCAGGAAATGAGGGCCAAATACAAAACGTAATCAATAACACAACAGAACGTAAAGTAAAATGGGACCTGTGAGCCATAAACTCGAAGTGAAGGCTAGTTGCAAATCAAGATGTCTGCCGTGCCCTCTGGGACCTAAGTTGCAGTTGGAGCCAGAGATCCCAGGATGGGGCTAATGTGGCCTCGCTACAATAGCACCAGCACCTGCCTCTTACTTATGCAAACCCTCCCCGGAGTAAAGTCATTTGATTTCAGTCCCTGGAATTTCCATATTGAATTTACAATAACTTCTTCCAGAAAAGAAATCATCAAAAGTGAGAGTCTGAGCTGGGCCTGGTGGTTCACTCCTGTATCTGGGGGGTTGAGGCAGGAGGATCGTGAGTTCAAAGCCAGCCTCAGCAACTGAGAAAGGCCCTAAACAACTCAGTGAGACCCTGTCTTTAAATAAAATACCCCAAAAAACAGCTGGGTATGTGCCTTAGTGGTTGAGTGCCCCTGGGTTCAATCCCCGGTGCCAAAGAAAAGAAAGAAAAATAAGTGACAAGCTGGAAAAATATTCAACATTAGATTTACATTCTGCATCAGTCAGGTTAGGTCCAATTATGCTGCAGTAATAAACACTTCCGAAATCTCAGTGTCTGAATGCTAGCCTAATCTTTGCCCGGCTCTGCTGCAGGTCTGGGTAACTCCAAGTTCAGCTTGCAGAAAATGCCAAATATTGGAATTAAAATTAGATGACTGTTTCAATTATGGGCTAAGCAACAACATTTTCATTACTTAGGCAATGGAAGACATGGTAAATAGCTACATAATTCCTTTAAGAATTGACCAAGTGAAGGCATTTGCAGAATAATTTAAATTAGATGATTAGAAGATTTATATACTGTGTAATGATTGTGGCAAATGGTTTGTTCAATCAGAAGAGAACAAGAAAATTAGAACCACCGTCTTAGACTAACATTTTGGGGAGAATCTTCACAACCTAAATTACATGGTAACTATATCATTACCTATGCTCAGAGGGTCTCAGGTCTTTCCTGCAATGGCCTCCTTTTAATTACTGTGGTCAGATCTGTGGGGAATGTCTTAGAAAACATATTTTTGATTATTTCTTTTGTGGAGAAGAAACTTTTTAGTTTGAATCCATCCCATTTATTGATTCTTGATTTTATTTCCTGTGCTTTAGGAGTCTTGTTAAGGAAGTCAGAGCCTAATCCAACATGATGAAGATTTGGGCCTACTTTTTCTTCAATTGGGCATAGGGTCTCTGGTCTAATTCCTAGGTCCTTGAGCCACTTTGAGTTCCAGTTTTCCCGGTACCATTTGTTGAAGAGGCTATCTTTTCTCTATGTATGGCTTTGGCACCTTTGTCTAGTATGAGATAACTATTTGTTAACTATATTTGTCTCTGTGTCCTCTATTCTGTACCATTGGTCTACATGCCTATTTTGGTGCTGATATCATGCTGTTTTTGTTACTGTTTCTCTGTAGTATAGTTTAAGGTCTGGTATTGTGACACCTCTTGGTTCACTCTTCTTGCTAAGGATTGCTTTGGCTATTCTGGGTCTCTTATTTTTTCAAATGAATTTTGGGACTGCTTTTTCTACTTCTATAAGGAATGAATTTGGAATCTCATTGGATCTGTATAACACTTTGGTTAATATGGCCATTTTTTACAATACTAATTCTTCTCAGCAAAAGAAGCAATGATTGAGGTGAAGAGAGCCTACATTTTGGGAGCACATTTTTGCCACATGCACATCAAATAGAGAACTAATCTCCAGGATATATAAAGAACTCAAAAAAATAACAAAAAAAACCCCCACAAACAACCCAGTCAACAAATGGGTTAAGAAGCTGAACAGATACTTCTCAGAAGAAGATATACAATCAATCAATAAATGTATGAAAAAATGTTCAACTTCTCTAGTAATTAGAGAAATACAAATCAAAACTACTCCAAGATTGCATCTCAATCCAGTCAGAATGGCAACTACTAAGGATACAAACAACAATAAGTGTTGGCGAGGATGTGGGAGAAAAGGTACACTTATACATTGCTGGTGGAGTGCAAATGGGTGCAACCAATCTGGAAAGCAATATGGAGAATCCTTGGGAAACTGCAAATGGAACTACCATTGGACCCAGCTATCCCACTCCTAGGTTTATTCCCAAAGGACTTAAACATGGCATACTGCAGGGACACAGCCACATCAATGTTTATAGCAGCACAATTCACAATAGCTAAACTGTGGAACTAACCTAGATAGATGAACCAGCCCTTCAATAGGTGAATGGATAAAGAAACTGTGGTGTATCTATACACAATGGAATATTGTTCAGCATTAAAAGAGAGTAGAATTATGGTATTTGCAGGAGAATGGATGGAATTGGAGAATATCATGCTAAGTGAAATAAGCCAATCCAAAAACCAGGGTCCGAATGTTTTCACTAATCCATAATGGGGGGAGGGGCATAGAATGAGTGGAGAAACTGTGGATGGGGCAAGGGGAGGGGGGTAGGAAAGACGGTGGAATGAGATGGACAACATTGCCCTAGGTACATGTATGATTGCACAAATGATGTGACTCTACTTCCTAAACAACCAGAGAAGTGAAAAATTCTGCTCCATCTTTACAAAGAGCTTTCTATTGTCATGTATAACTGATTAAAACGAATAAAAAATAAATGAAAAAAATCATACAAAAACATATCTTTGAAGTTCCTAGGTTTTTTCTTCCTTAGTTTGTCTCTAAAGTACTGTCCTTCCTCATAACATTGTTCTCCACAGCCTACTGCAGTTTTCCTCTTGTCAGAGCAACATAAACATTCTTCCCAGACACTTAAGCCTTAGGAAGAATGAGAACCGGGTCTTTCCTGCAAGAAGGTATCTAAGGAAGAAGCGACTAGGGAAAGAAAAGAAACAGGGAACATTGCCCAGGCCTGAATGCAGGAGCCCTGGACGTGGACAAGCCTCCAGAAGGAGAGGCCAGCCATTGTGTCTGTGGCACAGACTTTTCTGAGCGACCCACTGCTCCTCCAGCCTCTGTGCTCCTTATCCCAGGTCGGGGTTCAATGGCTCCAGCAGGGGAATTCTGGTTTGTTCCATTTCTGAGGTTACAAGTACAAGCGCGTGGTTTCCTGCCGTGGGCTCCTGCCCACTTCCTGCTCTGGGCCTCACCGCTGATGCAGTCCTTTCGAGGGTGTCCTAGAGCTTGGCTAGCATTTTGCTGAGAAGTGAACAGCAGATGTTCTCCATGAATTCCCTCATCTTTGCACTTTCCCGCTTCCTTAATTTACTCTCCCAAGGAGATGAGCATGTGTGGACCCCAGCAGAAGAGATAGAGAGGAGTGCACAGGGCTGTGTGGCCAGAGAAGACCAGAAAGGAGGCCATTCCTCTTGTCTGTTGGCCGGCCTGGCGGTGAGTCTGCGTGTGGGTACATTCTTGTGTATGCCTGTATTTTGTGTGTGTGTATGTGTGTGTTATGGGCGGGTGTGTGTATCCATTTCCATATTTGTGTATGTTGTGTGTGAGAGCTGTTTGTGTATGTGTGTTAGGAATCTTTGTGTGTTTGTGGTTGCGTGTACCCTTCTCTGTGTGCATGTGTGCAGGTGTGTGGGAGTGGTTCGTGTGTTGTGTATGTGCCTTTGTGTTTCTGTGTGTGCTCTGTGTGTGTTTGAGGTATTATAGGAAGAACTGTGACTCAGAAGTTAGGAGCACTGTGTGCCCTGTGCCCGGCTCCCTGCTTAGTGTGTGTCAAGCTGCTTCTGTGTGTTTCTCTTTCTTCCAGAGCAGCACAACAAGCTGGTGACAACTGTTCCATCTTCTGGAGACAATAAACACAGTGGGACCAGCAGGGTGGGTGCTGCTCAGAGCGGGGCCCTGGGGATGCTGCCTGGTTCAGAGGGTGCAGACCTGTCCTTGGGCTGTGCTGGACACGGTGCAAACCACAAGTCCTGCTCGCAGTGCCTCAGGTGCTCCTCACCCCCTCCGCCCTGTCCCGCTGGCCACAGGCCTCTGCTAAGCCGCCTGTGTCCTTAAAGTGGAATGAGGTTGCATTGGCACAGAGCTGCTTCAGTTTCCACTGGACGTAGGGAAGCTGGGGACAAAGAGCCTGGGAGGGTCTACAGTTAGCCGGCCACGTTCTCAGGGGGAGGACGCAGTGGCCTGCTTGTCCCCTGGGGCCCGCTGACGGGTGGAGGACTGTGTTCTTGCCAGCGTGGGGCTGGCCATGACGGAGTGTGGCTGTCCATCTGTCCAGCTTCCTCTCTCCCTTGAAGTCACCAAATCTTCCTGGGCCACCTCCATCCCAGCCTAGCCTGCGAGAGCTGGCGTTCACTAAATGAAGTCACCGCTACAAAGCCCTGTCCACAGTGGTCCTGCCCTGGCCAGCCCTTGGGATTTCCCGGAGGACTAAATAATCTGCCAGGTGAACAGAGCAGGAGAGACAGCCCGCAGTGCTGTGTGGAGAGAAAGCTGTGTCGGTCAAGGTCCTGTAACTGGGCTTCCACGGTTCCCCTAGATTAACGGGGCTGTGCCTGTCCTCCCATGTTCTGGAAAAGCAGTCATGAGCCTTGTAATCTCCTCAATCCAGAGAAAATGACCCAGACACAGCACATGGGCTCTTGTCACACAGGACCACATTAAGCCCTGCAGAAGTGCACAGCGCTCTCCTCGTGTGGCTGATGGAAGTCCTGGTTGAGATAATGTGACTCTAATTTTCAAAGAGGTCTAGGAGTTAAAAGGCTATAAATATGTGGGGACCATGTGGGGAGGGGCCTTCATGGTGTCTTCCATGTCAGGCCCAACCTTCACCGTGAAGGGACATTGAGGCACAGGCTGTGAACTGATGGCCACATCCCTGACACTGAGGTGTCTGGCTCGCAGCAGGGCATTGTGAAGGTCCCATAGCTGTCTTCTGGACCAGCTCTCAGCCCTCCAACCTTCACTGTTGCGCCTTCTCCAAAGATCAAGCCCAGGTGGCTCTGCCTGTCCCCAAGAGTCAGCCCTCCCCACGACTTCCTGCCCAAGTCCTGCAGGCCACTCAGCCATAGGAACCTCCCTGCCACTCCAGGACACACAGGGTTAGGTCACGCCTGCCTCTGTGTCTCTCCCCCCTCCTCTCTCCCTGCACAACAGCTCCTGGACCCTGTCCACCCACCCACTTCGGGCTCCAGGCCAGCAGCCCTTTTCTCTGGGAAATCTCTTCAACTCATGATGGAGACCACCATGAGTCGGGCAGGGCAGGGGGCTAGGCCCTCTTCTCATGCAGTCCTCCCCAACCCTAAACCAACGCAGACATCTTCTGTCTGGCAAAGGAAGGCAAAAGGCAGCGTCCCTTAAAATGCAATGGAAAAATCAGTCCAATGGATCATTGCTTTCTCTAGGTGGAGGAAGACTGTGTCCAGATTCCCCGCGAGAATTCTCCAAAAGAGCTGTGCCAGGAACCTACAGCAGAGCTGTCAGGAGGTAAAGCCACTTTCCCAGCAGAGGGGGGCGTGTGGTGTGCAGGTGGGACATGCTCACCTTCCTAACCTTGGCTAAGGCCAGGAAACCCTCGGTCCTCATGTCAGTGCTTATCTGCTGTGAGTGACTGCTGCCAGGGCCATCAGGTGACCCTGGGAACAAGCAGAATGGACTCCGTGGCTGCTGCCCGTAACAGGGTTCAACCCTCTCACAGCTCAGCTTGTCACCTCACCTGGGAGGGCGGAACTTAGGAATGCTGAACACTCCAGAGGAAATCCCTCATGGTGTTTTAATGTAATGTACCAAAATGATTTTTTTTACTTTATGAACTTGAAGAGCCTGGGCCATCAAGAAAAAGTCTATCACATAGGAAAATTCGTATTCGGCCTTTTTTACCTCTTCTTACATCAGCCAGGGTTCGATGTTACCTCAAAACTCCTCCCAGATCCCAGGCGATGTATCTGGCTCTGAGTCCCGTGATGGGAGCCAGCGCCACTGCTCAGCAGGGAACCCCTCGCTTCCCCTGCCCTGTGTTGGCCAGAGGCCAGAATGAGTACCCCACACCCACTTCCTGGAAACTGCTCACTTGCTCAAATGCCTGTCCTGCCCTCTTGAGAAGCTGGAGGGAGCCAGAATTGGTCAGGGTGGGTCATCCCAGGTTGCAGAGGCAGGAGCAAAGCCCATGGGTGCTAAGGAGATTCAGAAGACAGTGTCCGGCTGCCTTGGGGAGTCTTAGGAATGCTGAACACTCCAGAGGAAATCCCTCATGATTTTTTAATGTATTGTAACCAAAATGATTTTTTTTTACTTTATGAACTTGAAGAGCCTGGGCCTTCAAGAAAAAGTCTATCACATAGCTCTGTGATCTGAATCCATCAATGTCTTTCATGGGGACCAGACTTGGAAACCAACCAATATTCGCCACTTCTTTATGTGCATTTGGCCTTGGTGCCTTGCAAAGTCAGGAGAGGAGAATTCCCACCTGGCCTCCAGCCCCAGTCATACTAAACATCTAGGTACCAAATTCCCAGGGTTAGGGGCACATCTCCAAGTCTCCTCTCTTGACCGATGGACCTGACATTCTACTGGAGGAGAAAGTTCAGCCCCACCTTCAAGGACACGGGTTAAGCATGAGAGTCCAGGACAGGTCGCAGAGAGAGATCTCAGCCTGTGTCTCTCCCACCCCAACCTGGGACCTCCTGCCCTCTGGGATGGAGTGCACCTACAGGCCTAGCTCCTGATAAGTGGAGAGGATGGACCCTAACCCTGTTTCCTGTGTTTTTATGAATTTGTTTAATGCTTCTAGGTCTGAGGGATAAAGAACCTCCTCCAAGGAAACTGGGGCTCATCCTGGTGGGGAAATCAGGAAGTGGGAAGAGTGCGACAGGAAACAGCATCCTTGGCAGGAAAGAATTTGAGTCTAAACTCAGCAGCAGACCAGTGACCACAACCTTCCAGAGAGGCTGCCGAGAGTGGGCAGGGATGGAACTGGAGGTGATCGACACCCCCGACATTTTGTCTCCAGGGGTCCAGCCAGGAGCGGCGGCTGCAGAGGTCTGTCAGGCCTGCACCTTCTCCTCCCTGAGGCCTCACGCGGTGCTCCTCGTGACACAGCTGGGCCGGTTCACCAGGGAGGATCAGCAGGCCGTCAGGCGCCTCCAGGAGGTCTTCGGAGCGGGGGTCCTGGCTTACACCGTCCTGGTGTTCACCCGGAAGGAAGACCTGGCAGGGGGCTCCTTGAAAGAATATGTGCGAGAGACCGACAACCAGAGCCTGGCCACGCTGGGTGTGCTGTGTGAGCAGCGCCACTGCGGCTTCAACAACAGGGCAGAGGGGCCGGAGCAGGAGGCCCAGCTGCAGGAGCTCATGCAGCAAGTGGAAGGCATCCAGTGGGAAAACGACGGCTGCCCTTACAGCAACAGGCTTCCCAATAGCACCAGCAGAGCGCTGCTCAGAGAAGCACAGAAGGACAAATGAGCCCAGAGCAGGGTTCTGCGGAGGCGATCAGTGAGGTGTCCTGGCTGGAAGTGCTTCCAAGTGCAGAAAACATTGAGAAGACTGGCAGGTGCCTCCTGAGGAGCAGGCCCATTTGAGCAATGCTGGACTGGAGCAGGAGATTTGCTTAGCCCTCCGTGCCCCTGTGTCCAGCAGGGCTACTTGCTCTATTCATGGAGCACCGCCTGGTCCCCAGGTCACAGCATCTGGTGGTTCAAGGTGGTGGAGCCTTGTTTCAGGGTAGCTGCTCAGAGCCCTCCCTCCTCTCTATCCCAAAGCCCACAGTCCTCATATGGACCCTTCCATCCCATTAGCATTTCCTGGGGGCCCTTGTCTGCACCCCAATACAGCCAAAGCATCTTGCGGGCAGGCTTGTTGCTCTTTGCCTTCCCAGGGCTTCCTGGCCATTGGAGTCGGTTAGCATGGCACAACCCAGTGTAGCTGTTGACCTGGTGACTTCCCATCTCTTGGGCTTTGCTCTCATGTCCAGCAGGGGTGGGTAGAATGGCTGTTAAGTCACCTGCTGTGTGGAGGGAGGAAGGGCCAGGGACTCTGACACATGGGGAGGGATGGGCCTGGGTCCAGGGAGGAGAGTGAGCAGGAGCAGAGAGGGAGAAAGTTTCTCTTGAACTCTAACAAGTGAAGTCAGGGTCAGAGTATTCGAGAAGCTGGCCTTGGGCAAGTGTGTGGGCCCTAGCCCTGGCTGCAGGGTGTGGTGGCCCTCGAGGTGCCAGGTGGGCAGAGTGGGCCAGCCCGACTCCCCCAAGGTGGACTTAGACTGGGGGTTACAGGTTTCTTCCCCTCTTCCCTCGGGTTCCATGCCCTTCATTAGCTCTGCCCTGTGTACTGGAGGGTGAAGGCAGTTTTCAGCCCTGTGCCCAGCCTCTCCCTTGACAGTGGGGAGGGTCTGCAGGTGAACGGGCTCCCCAGCAAGGTATCTGTGGTGGGTTGACTGGAGGGAGGCAGGAAAGAAAGGGAACCTGCAAAGGAAGGTGATGGGTGCCCTAAACATCTTGGGAGCACCGTCTGGTTTATAGGAGAACTCCCAATGCACAGGTGTCTTCCTGGGTGAGTCCCCTTGAGGCTGTTCCTGCACACAGGCTGTCAGGAGTGAGGTAGGCATGCTGAGAAGGGAGGAGGATGTTAGCCTGCCTCTGGCTTCTGATAGGAAGCCGTTCAACCACCTAAGCAAGCAGAGGTGTCTCAGAGGCACCTCAAATTCTTTGAGGCTCAAGATATTCCTGGGGGGTTTAACCAACTGATGGGAAGCCACAGGGAAAAGATCTCCCAATACCGTCCCCTTCTCCATTCTTCAAGCCATGGGGCAGAGGGCTCTGGCTGCCTTCCTCTGGAAGGGCAGGAAGTGGAGGTGCTGGTGACCCTGCTGAGGACCGTGGGAGATCAGCAGACACAGCCTTATCTGCCTGGTGGCTCCTCTGCTGGTTGGAGGTCCTCACAGACCCCAGGACCTGCACCTACCACTCAGGCCTGCCTCACCAGGCTCTCCCAGAGGGGCAGCCTCCAAAGAAAGTGTAAATATGTCCTTGGCTCTTTCAGAGCAGAACAGAGTCATTTTGGTGTACAGTTGAGAGAGTCTTTGTGCCAGAGCATTTATTGACTCGGCCATCCACTTCCTGCTGGACTGACTGTGCAGCATTTATCACCGATTCAATTCTCACAGTTCCTAAGACTTATGTCAAAGTTTTTATTTCTCTTCACATCTTCTACTTTTCCTATTTGAATAAAATATCGATTTGATGAAAGTAGCTTTGATTTATTGTGGTGAGCCAATTTCCTCCTCAGACTACATTGTTTTTTTGTGTGTGGGGGGGAGTGGTACCAGGCTACCAGGGATTGATCTCAGGGGCACCTGACCACTGAGTCACATCCCCAGCCCTATTTTTGTATTTTATTTAGAGACAGGGTCTCACTGAGTTACTTAATGCCTCACCATTGCTGAGGTGGCTTTGAATTTGTAATCTTCCTGTCTCAGCCCCGTGAGCTGCTGGGATTATAGGTGTGCACCAGACTACAATTTTAGGTATTTTTTTTTAATTCTCAGGCATTTATTCTTCTACATGGAAGTTAAAATCACTTGTCTAATTTAAAAAGAAAAAGAAGAAAAGTCCTACTGGAATTCTAGTTGGAATCATCTTCCATTTACCTATTAAGTCTGAGAGAATTGGCAAATACCTCAAGCTCAGAAACTGTAAACACAAAAGAGCTTCATTCAGCATCTGAGACCTGCAGTTTGGGAAAACAAAGATTCAGACATTTAGAGTCAGTGCTAAGTGCTGCAAGGTCACTGAGATTGTCCGACTTGGAAAGGGAAGCAAAAGCCGAGAAGCATGGTAACTGGTGCGGAGAAGTGGTCCTGACCCTAGGGTGCCTCACCGGACCCCACAGGGTCGACTCTTAGGGCTGCGTCTGGAGGAAAGGCTGTTTCTCCTTGTGACAGGCACTCAGCTGAACCTCCAGCGAAAGAGGTTCATGGCTTCGCAGCCTTTGGCCCGGTTCAGAGGTCAGCATGCCCACGTCACTGTCTCGTGCCCAGGTAGAGTTCCCTTTCCTGGGAAGCCCTTGTCATGTGTGCAGAGCCCAATCCCTTAATGGCCTCCCAACTCCATTTTAAAATGAGCTCTGAAAGCATTTTTATTGTCATATTTTTTGGGGGGGATTTCACAAAAAACAAGAGACTCAAAACCATCTTGTTTCCGAGTCAACGGGCTCTCCACCCATGGCAGCTTCACAGTGAAAGCCAACACCGTGTGCATTTGCATTAGGATAGGAGGTGCATTCCTTTAATTTAGATGATGAACTGAAAACTCCAAACCTGGGAGCCAGGATAAGCTGTCCCTCTTTATAAGTGGATTCCTAGTTATTTTGTTATAGTAACTGAAGCTGCCTAACCCGATAACTAAATGGCAAGCCACTCAAAATATGACATTCATTAAAAATTTTTTAATTACCTCAAATATATATTTTTTTCTCTTTGTTTACTAAATAGTAAGGAAGACACTGCCCACATTTCAGAAAGAAAGATAAATGTTACTCATTGCTATCACTTCTTCCGCCTCAAAGAAACCTGGGGAAGGTCTATGTATGTTCTAGAAAATCCACAGTCTGTCTCAGAAGAAAGGGGAGGTGTGATGAGAAGGGGTTGACTAGGCCAAGGGTGTGGTCATAGCAACCTTTAAAAGACGGTGTTTCTCTAAGGGGAGTGAAAGAGGAAAAGCAGGGATTCTGCTTGTGAGTCCAGTCAGCTCAGCCACAAGGGAAGTCTCCAGGCCTCCTGTGATAATGTCTGTAGACTATATAGAAAACGCAAAAGAGCAACTCAAAAAACAACTCTGGAGTCTCTGGGGAGGGACCAAAGGCGTGCAGACACACTTAGGGACTGGGCGCCTCAGGTGAGGGGACCACACAGGTCAGCACTGAGGCAGCTTTTCCTGAGGGCACTGCCCAGTCCTGCTGAGCACAGGCAGCACTCAGGCCAAAGTTCAGGGCCCTGGAGAGCAAGAAGACGGAGTTTGGGGGTGACCAGAGGAGGTGGGAAATGGTGCAGAAGCCCCCCTTCCCCCAAATGTCCAAAGGTGGAGATGGGGAAAGGTGACTGAAGATTCTGTATCTGAAGTAGGTTCAAATCCTTGGCTGGGCCCGGACAAGCACAGGGCAACCTCAGAGCATCCAGAGGAAAACCAGGTGGAGAGAGAAAGAGCTGATCCCAGGCGGCAGCAGCGGCCCCCGGCAACGGGAATTTGAAGTTCCAGTTCCCCAAGTGAGAGGTCTCTGGAAACGTGGAGATCTCCACTGGACACCTAAGGGGTCCTACCTCGCAAGGAAGAGGTCGGCACCAGGGAAGAGCACAATGAAAGCAGGCCCTTGCTAAAGACAAGGAAACCAGGTCCTCCCGGTCAAGGGGATGCAGGAGTTTAGGTGCCTGCTAGGACAATCTCAGAAGAAAGCAGTATCCAGAGTCCACAATATGTCACCAACAACATCTTCAACACTACTAAAAATTCTTCTTTTATAACACAAAGATATAAAGCTGTAAATTTCCCCTCCACGCATAACTCAAGAATTTTTGTATATTCTGTTTTCATTATCATTCTCTTCTCTCCCGCCCCCCCCCCCATACTCCCTATGATATCTTTTTTTCCACTCCTGGATTATTTAGAAGTGTGTATGTTTAAGTTCTAAATGTTTGTTTTCTGGAAACTACAGCATTCAACACAGTGGCCATGATCCACCTGGTTACTGAGCACCTACAGAGCTGGTGCACCTGAGAAGCTGCAGTACTATGCAGAAGTTATGTAGTTATAATTAATTTAAAATTTAAAAGGCAACTTCACTGGGTTGGTGGAAACATATCTCACTCTAGCTGTTGTGTCACTAAAGAGAGAGCTATTCAGCGCTGCAGATATGTTACCCCATGGATGGAGTCTGGTCTCACCTGCAAACAATGTAAGCAATTCACTGAACAACTCAGTGTCAATGGATTACTTCATTCTGAATGATCCTTAAAGCACTAAATAATGTCTTTGAATATTTGAATATTTGTAAATTTCTAAATATTTTATCTAGATAGCACAAGTTACATTATACCTAGCTACATGGAAATTGAAAATTAAATTTAAATACTAATTATAATTTTATTTATAATATAATACAATTAATATTAGTTTAAAAATAAGTGTGAAAACATTTTAAATTTAAAAATGAAAACATATTACAAATACAGAAAGTAGCTAGTATTTATGATGGAATAGAGAAAGACATACAGGCTGGAAGATCTGTTTCAAATTTTCACCATGAATAACAATTGCAATATTCTGGTGTAGAGAAAAAAACCCCTATCTATAGTGATTTTTTTTGTTTGGTTTTGGGGTTTTTTTTTGGGGGGGGGATACTGGGGATTGAACTTAGGGGCATTTGACCACTGAGCCACATCTACAGTCCTATTTTGTATTTTATTTAGAGACAGGGTCTCACTGAGTTGCTTAGGCCTTGCTAAATTGCTGAGGCTGGCTTTGAACTCATGATCCTCCCATCTCAGCCACCCTCCCACACTAGTTGCTGGGATTAGAGGAATGTGCCACTGTGCCTAGCCCTATCTACAGTTTTAATAAATGGAAAGGTAGTCAAGTATACCATAGCAAGAGATTTTTGTGTGTGCGCATCGTACTGGAGATTGAACCCAGGCTGTGGTCTTTGGTCAGTAGAAAGGTTGAGGATATAGCGCTAATCTTTCAGGAAAAGGAGAAACAGAGCTCTTACCCTCTCCTCTCTTACTCTCTCTTACTCTCCCTCTCCCTCTTACTCTCCCCCTCTTCTTTCTCTCTCTCTCTCTCTCTCTCTCTCTCCCTCTCCCTCTCCCTCTCCCCTCTTCTCTTCTGTGAATGGCCACTATGGCCCTGCTAATAAAATCTCGGACAGGTAAACGGTTGTTTTGGCTTGTTGAGTTTTCCATCATCCTTTACATTGGTGCCGAAACCCGGACGGGGATCCCGGTCGCTCAAGGAGGAACCCCATTCCCAAACTCCGAGCCCAACCATTCCTGTTGTAGACCACTCCTCTGATCGCCTGCCTGACATCCACCACCGCCCTGCAGATTGGTGAGTTCCCCCATCCCATGAGCGCCTGAACCTAACTCACCAGAAAGAGGGAATTGGCCGTTGAGTGTCTGACAATCCCTTTGGGTGTTTTAGGGGAGAAATGCACCCCACCCAGACCCATCAGGTTTGCGGTGGACCCTGGGCGCTCTGCTAGGGCACCCCTGGGAATCGACCGCCTGGGACGTAGGGTTAATTCTCTCTTTCTAACTCCTCCGTCTCCTTCACTCTTATCTCCCTTGGACGGGTTAGCGTAATTGCTTGCAGGGGATATACTATCCATCTTGAAGGCCTCCATAACATTACTCTTATTGTCCTCCCCTACTTATATCTTCATCATGGCTTTACTCTCCAATGAAGAAGAGACATTACCCCTTTGTGTCTGGTGTGGAGACCCCAGCGGCCACCAGAACACACACTTTCCCCTCCCCTGTAAAATGGTAGATCCAATTGTATGGGACACTGAAACCCCGTCCTCTGCAAATTGCTCTCCCGTGGAACTGCATCTTAAAGACCCTAACCACTTCCCAAACCAGGCTCAATATCCGCTGCCAACTGCCAGTCTTAAGGGCCTAAAGCCAATCATTCAGAGCTTACTAAGAAAGGGGTTCCTCCATCCCACACACTCTCCATTCAATACCTCAATTTTAGCAGTAAAAAAGCCTAATGGAACATACCGTTTGGTGCAGGACTTAAGGTTAATAAATTCTTCAACCAGGCCCATACATCCCCTGGTTCCAAACCCTTATACTATCCTTTCCTCCATTCCTGCAAACTCCACCTCTTTTCCAGTTATTGATCTTAAAGATGCCTTCCTTTCGATTCCACTATCTGTCTCTTCCCAAGACATATTTGCCTTCACCTGGACTGATCCAGAAACTAGACATTCCCGACAGTTAACCTGGACTCTCCTGCCCCAGGGGTTTTGAGACAGCCCACATATTTTTGGACAAGTCCTCGCTGGAGATCTTGAGGATTTTTTCCCTCTATGCCCCACATCAACCCTCCTACAATATGTTGATGACCTCCTCCTCTGTAGTCCCTCATTAGAAACCTCAAAGTCTGACACAGCCACCCTTCTGAATTTTCCTGCTCACCGAGGATATAGGGTTTCTCCGCAAAAGGTGCAGCTCTCTCTCTCTGAAGTTGTTTACTTAGGGTTCCACATTTCCCCATGGGAAGAAAGCTATCACAACCAATAGAAAAGGCCTTATTGAAAGCCTTCCAGTACCAAAAACTAAGGTGGAGATTCTCTGGTTCCTGGGTCTGGCAGGCTATTTTAGGGCATGGGTACCAAATGACTCATTACTTGCCAGACCATTATAGGATCTAGCAAAGGGGAACAAGCATGAGCCCTTGTTACTTTCAGCTGCACCACATTGCAGAACCTTCCAGAAGGCCCTCTTACAAGCACCAGCTCTACACCTGCCAGATGTTAATAGGCCTTTTGCTCTCTGTGTTCATGAACTCAAAGGGCACCTCTATAAGCAACTCCACATACATCACCCAGCTACTACAAGCCCCCCTCCCCGCTTCCTAAAAACCTTGGAGTTGTCCATTGAGGATCACACCAGGATGACTCCTCCCCCGTCACACAGGGGAATTCAAAAGCAGATCAGGCAGCCAGGTCAGCCTCCCTTTCAGAACCCACCGGGTCTCTCATCGCCACGTGCTCTCCATCATTACCCAATAACAGAGACCACCTAAACATGCCCTCTTTACTTACCTCCACTCCGTTTTCCACACCAGTCCACAGACTCTCAAAGCCTTTCTCCACTCTGTCTTTACTCTGACTCCCCAGGATAAAGAAGAGATACAGCAGATCACAGCCTCATGCCAGATATGCAAAAGAGTGAATCCCCATACATCTTTAAAACCCGGATCCTTCCCATCTCATCAGGCTAGGGGCCATATTCCCAGGGCAGATTGGCAAATCGACTTTACCAAATGCCCAGAGTAAAAATCTTCAAATACATACTAGTTTTAATAGACACATTCTCGGGTTGGGAGAGGCCTTCCCCACTTCAAAGAAGCGGGCTACCACAGTGGCTAACATCCTCCTAACTGAAGTAATCCCTCAGTTTGGGATGCCCGCTTCAATCCAATCTGACAACGGGCCTGAGTTTGTCTCTCAAGTAACCCAGACTGTGGCAAAGACATTGTCCATCCCATGGCACTTTCGTTGTCCCTATCGCCCCCAAGCCTCAGGTAAGGTTGAGCGAGCCAACCGCACAATGAAAGACATCATAAGGAAACTATCTTTAGAGACTCATTTACATTGGGTTAAACTCCTCCCTCTTGCCCCACTACGCATGAGGGACTTACCATAAAAGCCATCCCTTGCCTCCCCCTTTGAGATAATGTATGGTTGTCCCCTTCTCCCCCCGGGAATCTCACCAGAGCCTTGGCCCCTCCCCACCAATATGCTCTTCCCCTCCTCTTCCTTATTCGCTCTGAGCTATGGAAGCAACAAGATTTGTTGATTCCAGATCCAGAGAACTCAGCTGCCTCCTTTCTGCTCAAACCAGGAAAATGGGTCTACTTTTCTTCCCCAGGGGAAAGATCCCCCCAACCCCAAAATGGGAAGGGCCATTACAGGTAGTCCTGTGTACACCCAATGCTGCAAAACTCCAACAGGAAGGAAAGAAACTAACCCCCTGGATTCATATTTCTAGGTTAAAACCAGTGGCAAGCCCTCCAGAGGACAATCCCACCACAGCTCCCAACCTTGCAGGACCCCCACAATTGCCCAGACTTACCTGTGAGATATCCCCAGATAACCCTCTCAAGCTCCGTTTTTCAGTCATGCACCACCCTTCATCCCATTCTGGAGAAGAACATATATAAGAATGGGCCTCCTGATAGGATCTAGGAACACAGGGCAGCACAGTATACCCACACCCTTTTTAGAAGTCAGCAACTGGCACAACAATCCTATTGGGACCTCTTCATAAACCCCATCAGCTGCTGGATTCTCCCGATACTGGGACCTCTAGTTGGAGTCTTTTTATTCTGTGCCTTCCTTCCTTGCATTTTAAAATTCCTTCAAGGACAAATTAACAAAATCTCTAACTAAAGTTTCAATCAGCTCCTCCTCAGGGATTACCAGCTACTTGCCATCCAGCCAGACGACATGCACATCCAGTCATCCCAAGAAATCTCCACCGAGAGCTGAAAGATGAAGATACCGAATGACAACTCCACTGAAGGGCCATCTCTACCCCACCATGCCAAAGAAATAAGCCCTTGGTTTTCAGCTTTATGTTCTAATCTGCCTTCTCCTGGGCACAGGCTTTTTCTACCAGCCCCACAGACTGGACAACATTAATGCTGTTTCTTCTCATAGCTGCAGGGCACATTCATGGACTTCTCCTGGAGGAAATCCATGCCTTCAGTGCATGGATATGGGCATATTGGCCCTTCTTCTCCAACCAACTGACCTCCCTCCCTCCCTCTAATCAATGCCCCTACTCAGCAGGAAGTAGCCAGATCGAGTACGATGCCCCCAAACCAAAACAAAAAAGGGAGGAATGTTGGTAAAGATGGCGCCCGGAGCGCTTCTCTTCCGGGAGTTCAGGTCCATGACGCACAGAATGGTGCAGGAACCATCACCTCCAATCCCTGTGAATGGCGCTAACTGAAGAAGTAACAGCCCACTCCCCCTGCTCCTCCTCATCCTGCGGTTAAGCCCATAAACATCAATACCCTGTTCATGTTCGCTCTCTTACTCTCTCCTCTCTTACTCTCTTACTCTCCCTCTCCATCTTACTCTCCCTCTCCCTTATCTCCCCCACTACTCTCCCCCCCCCATTCAACTGTCCTGCTAATAAAATCTCGGACAGGTAAAAAAAACAAAAAGAAAAGGAGAAACAGAGGTGCCATGAGGGTAGGCCAAGTCTAGCTCCACAATCATCTTGAACTATTACCAAAAAACTGAAAATCATCTCTGTTTTATTAGAAGTAGCAGTGGTATCTTCCAAGACAAAACAGAGTCCAATGCTGTACAAACAGGTGAGAACTGAGAAGTTTTATTAGAAGTACAGATAACCTGCCAAGCCTTAAGTTCTCAAGGTGTGATGTGAAGGCGTGGGGTGGCAACAGTTAGTTGTTTCTCAAGAAAAGGTCAGATCTGGTTATTCATCAAGTTGGTTAAGAAGAGATGGACAGAGATTCTAGAGATACACCTGAGCATATCAAACATTGTGCACTTATTTGTTGAAATGCTGTCTTTCACTCTTTCTGGCTTTTGGGGATCACTACTTAGTTGAGTTCTGAGAGAACTGTTTTCTAAACAACTCCTTGTTCCTCAAAGAGCAGATGATAAGGAACAATTCGAGTCCTTTTATGAATCATAATTAAATAATTTGATGTTCACTGAGAAAGAATCATCTCCATCTATAAGATTGCCTAAGGCAAACAAAGAATTAAGCTTTCTAACAAACTATGCAGGTAGGATATTGTTAGCACCCTAAAGGCAAAGATAAGTGTGTAGGAGCTACGGACAGAGAATATCTACCAATCTAAAAGAATTTGGGGGAGAAAGTTTTACTAGAAACTACTGGATACAGCTTGGGGTCATGTTCTTTGGTCTCCTGCATCCCTCTCTCCGTGTCTCTAAGGAAGAATTCCCTGGCAGCAAGCATCATTACTTTTTGCTTTTGAGCTTCACAACTTGAGGATTTGCCCCTCTCCTCTTAGGTCAAACATCTGCCTATGGCCAAGGGTGAACTTTCCTGCACTCCCTGGTTCTGAGAGCCTGAGAGACAGAAACTAGAGCACTCAGACTGCGGTGAACAAGTCACATGGGGAGGGTCATCAGGTAATATGCAGAAAATATAAATGCATTTTTCTTTTTTT